>NC_056679.1:30352909-30482909 GCF_018350215.1 Panthera leo
TAAATGTCCATCAATGGATGAATGGATAAAAAGATATATACATAAAATGAAATATTATTCGGTCATCACAAAGAAGGAAATATTACCTTTTTATGACAACAGGGATGAACCCTGAGGGCATTATGCTAAATGAAAGAAGTCTGACCGAGAAAGACAGACAATATGTATTATCACTCATATGTCAAATCTAAAAAACCAGAACTCATAGAACAGAGCGTAGAATTGTGGTTACCAGGACCTCAGGGGTGGAGGAAATTGGGAGATGTGCTCAAAGAGTACAAACTTTCAGTATAAAATGCAGAAGTTGATGTATTAAGTTCTGGAGGTCAAATGTACAACGTGGTTTCTATGGTTACGAATACTGTATTATATAGGTGAAAGTTGCTAATAGAGTATATCTTAAATGTTCCTTTTTTTTTCTTTTTTCTTTTCAGTTTTTGTTTACATCCCAGTTAGTTAACATACAATGTAATATTAGTTTCTGGTGTACAATATAGTGATTCAACACTTCCGTACATACAACACCTGGTGCTCATCAGAACAAGTGCACTCCTTAATCCTCATCACCTGTTAAACTCATCACCCCACCCACCTCCCCTCTGGTAACCATCAGTTTGTTCTCTATAGTTAAGTCTGTTTCTTGGTTTGCCTCTCTCTCTTTTTTTTTTCTTTGCTGGTTTGTTTTGTTTCTTAAATTCCACATATGAGTTAAATTGTATGTTATTTATCTTTCTCTGACTGACTTAATTTGCTTAGCATAATATTCTCTAGCTTTATCAATGTCATTGCAAATGGCAACATTTCATTCTTTTGATGGCTGAGTAATATTCCATTTTGTTTGTGTGTATGTGTGTATACATATATACATATATGTATACATGTATATATACATATATGTGTATATATATATATATATATATATATATATATATATATCCTCTACAGCCTCTTCTTTTTCCATTCATCAGTCTATAGACACTTGAGCTGTTTCCATAATTTCGCTATTGCAGATAATGCTGTTATAAACACTGGTGCATGTATCCCTTTGAATTAGTATTTTTGCATTCTTTGGGTAAATAGTAGTGCAATTGCTGGGTCGTAGGATGGTTCTACTTTAACTTTTTGAGGACCCTCCATACTGTTTTCCACAGTGGCTGCACCAGTTTGCATTCCCACCAGTGGTGCAAGAGGGCTTCCCTGTTTCCACATCCTCACCAACACCTGTTGTTTCTTATGTTGTTGATTTTAGCCATTGTGACATGTGTGAGGTGATATCATATTGTAGTTTCGATTTGTATTTCCCTGATGATCAGTGATGTTGAGCATCTTTTCATGTATTTACTGGCCAGCTGGATGTCGTCTTTGGAAAAATGTCTCCTCATGTCTTCTCCCCACTTTTTAATTGGGTTATTTGGATTTTGGGTGCCGAGTTTTATAAGTTCTTTATATATTTTGGATACTAACCCTTTATCATTTATGTCATTTGCAAAAATCTTCCCCCATTCCATAGGTTGCCTTTTACTTTTGTTGACTGTTTTCTTCACTGTGCAGAAGCTTTTTCTTTTGAGGAAGTCCCAATGGTATATCTTTGCGTTTGTTTGCCTTATCTCAGAGAAGGTAGAAAGAAGTTGCTGTGGCCAATGACAAAGAGGGTACTTCATGAGTTCTCCTCTAGGGTTTTTATGGTTTCAAATCTCATATTTACATCTTTAATTTATTTTGCATTTATTTTTGTGTATGGTGTGAGAAAGTGGTCCAGTTTCATTCTTTTGCCTGTTGCTGTCGAGTTTTCCCAGCACCATTTGTTGAAAAGACTGTCTTTTTCCCATTGGGTATTCTTTCCTGCTTTGTCAAAGATTAATTGACCATATAGTTGTAGGTTCATTTCTGGGTTAAATGTTCTTGCCACAAAAAACAAATGGTAATTCTGTGAGGCAATGGAGGTATTAACTAATCCTACTGTGGTAATATGCTATACACTTAAAAAAATTTTTTTTAATGTTTGTTTATTTTTGAGAGAGAGAGAGATACAGAGTGCAAGTTGTGGAGGGGCAGAGACAGAGGGAGACACAGAATCCGAAGCAGGCTCCAGGCCCTGAGCTCTCAGCACAGAGCCCGAGGTGGGGCTCGAACCCATGAACTGTGAGATGATGACCTGAGCTGAAGTCAGATGCTTAATGGACTGAGCCACCCAGGTGCCCCCAACATGCTATACACTTTAAACATACACAATGTTAATATCAATGTATCTCAATAATGCTGGGGAAAGAAAGATGATTGCAGCCAATCCAGGATTTTCCTAGTTACTCATATTTGCCCTATAGTTTGAATCTGCTTGTTATTCCTTATACTATCATTCCCTTTGTTTATATACATATAAATGTATATAATGGTGGATCTCGATGGCACATAAACAACGTTTAATTTACTTAAATTCAAATAAACATGATTAGAGAAAAGCTAACAAACCCTGTCCCCCAGTTCACCACACAGGCACAAAATAAAGTACAAACAATAGCATAAGAAGACTATAGAGTCTTCTTCCCCTTCTGTTTGGTAAGGTGAGTGGACGATCTTCCCCTTCTGTTTGGTAAAGTGAGTGGACGATCCAGGCAGTGGATGCAATTAAGTCTGAAGTAGTAAACGTCTGCTGGTCAAAACAAATGGAACAAATATGTGAGTAATTTAAGTATATTCCTGACAATTAATGAGGAAGTGAAATATGTTGTTCAGCTGGCCATGAAATTGTTTGTGATGGCTTTTATTTGCAGAATTATTCATGGAGAAACAATGCCTAATGTACAGTTAAAAGAACTGGTCTGTAGAAAAGAGTTAAAAAGATAGTCTATAGAAAAAAAAAAAAATGACAACAAAGAACAGAAAAAAACCTTAACTTTACTAGAATTGTCCTAGCCACAAAACACTTAAGTGATTAGATTTCTGAATATAGTTTTTCTCTGAGATTACTTACCCTACCTTACTATTTACATTAGACATTTATATCCCTCGTATGATGCAGGATACATACACGAAATGTAGGCTAGACTTCATGAGTGAATATTAAGAATTTCCTCAAGGGTAATTTTGTTTATGGATGACTTTTACATTATGTACTGAGCTAAGAAATTAACCCTCCACCTTTTTGAAATCATTTTTTTTTTTTTTAAATCCAGTCAGGGTAAGATTCCATCAGAGCATGCTGGCATTTTGATCAACCCTCTGCCAGAGCATTTCTCTTTCTGCTCTCTCTCGAGTTAGCTGTTTAATTAGATTGGGAGGTTTTCTACAGCTGGGATTGAACTTTATTTGTTGGTTCCATATGGCTCATAGCACAATGACAGAGGCATGTTATGTATTAAAGACATTTACAGTGCATGAATTGACAATCTACTTTTCAAAAAGGCAAAATGATGACTCTCTTATAAAGATAAAATAAACACGTGTCAGAAATTTAATTCAGTTCGTTAATTAATGAGAAAATCAGTAAGATACTGAAACCGGTTCAAAGAGCATTTGAAAGGCAGGGGGTAAGTGTCTGCGTATGTGCAATTTAATAAGGAAAGTAAGGAATATTTCTGGTTTGATACAAACAGGTGAATATCTTATAGTGAAATAAAACATAATCTTTGGAGTTCTCCATTGCGTAAGACAAAAATTATTTACTTATTTCCTGGATTAAAGTCTACAATTTAACGTATGACTTCACTTATTATAAGGGCTTTAATCAATAGGAAATAGTGATTTGATGTCAGTATATACCCTTAGATGATATTTAAGCAACTTTCCCTCATAAATGGTATTGAAAAGATGTGTTTTCCTTAAGCCTGGGACTACAGTCCATGGACTATGGCAGACGGGCAGCATTACCAAACACTTGCATAGTGAAGAAGGTGCCAGAATCGGAGTGAGGAGGCCCATGTAGTGGTGTAGGCATTCTGTTAGTCTGAAAAGGCTACATACTGTATGATCTCAACTATATAAGATTCTGGAAAAGGCAAAACTGTGGATATAATAAACATTTTGGTCGTTGTCTAGGTTAGGGGGAGAGAGGGATGAATAGCTGAAGCAGAGAGGATTTCCAGGGCAATAAAAATATTCTATATGGTAATGGTGGATATATGTCATTACACATTTGCACAAACTCAGGGACTATACAACTGTACATTAGAGACCTAATGTAACTATGGACTTCGGGTGGTTATGGTATGCCAGTGTAGGTCCATCAACTGTAACAAATGTACTACTTTGGGGAGGGACTTTGATAATGGGAGAGACTATACATGTGTGAGTATATGGGGGTATATGGGAAATCTCTGTGACCTCCTCTCAATTGTGCTGTGAACCTACCCCTGCTCTAAAAATAAAGCCTATTAAAAATAAATATATAATTTCTTTTAAAAAAGGAAAAGATGTTTCCCACATTTTTAGCTTATTTTTAAGTTTTGCCTGATTTTTCACAAAAGAGTGAATTAATATGTTCTTCCTAAAGGTATCTATTAATTGAGTATAGGAACATTGCAGCTAAGGGTTTGCCATCGAAGTGCTGATCCTATTAACTTAAAAATTCAGTTGCATAAAATGACCAATTTTACTACCATTGCTAGATAATTGAGGCCTCACTGTAATGGCTTGGTGATTTGATTTCTCACCATTGTTCTAAATATGCTTTGGAACTTACTCTTTGAGAAGAGATTACCTTTGAATATTTAGTGTCACTAAAATTAATGATTATAATGCACAGAATTACAATAAAAATCTTTGAACTCCAATTGAAGTCAACTTGGAAATGGAAGGTAGAGATTCGTGTTTTAAAAAAGTAATTAGGAGATGACTGCTTACCATATGAACAATTAATAGCTTTATTAATCATTTTGAATAAGAAATAAAGATACATACACTAGGCTTCTGTTAGTGTTTATATGAACAATAGAATGTTAGAACTGGAATGGACCAGGTGTGCTGTTGATCACCCCCTCCACTTACAGGTGAGGAAACTGAAGCAAAATCACAGATTGTTAGTTATTATGAAACACTATGTGACTAACAAAGTAATACACAGTTTTGTTCTTAACATATCTCTTACATGTATGAGGTCTAGCTAATTGCTAATTGCTGAATCATTAGAGATACACAGGATAGCACTAGATTTTTTTTTATAGGTAATGAAATCAGAATCTTGAACTGAAATGACTCATAAAACAACCAGCATCATTATATGGAGGTTTCCACCTACCAAAGCAGCTGGATTTTAAAAAGTGGAAATATTTTGAGACAATAGTTGGGGGGGCGGGGGGAGGGCAGGGGAAAATGTATGAAACTTGTGATTTGTTCTTGAATAAAATTGTATTTCTGCCCCTTCCCCCCAAAATTTATGTTTCTAGGGGATATGACTAATGTTGATGAATTTAAAAACTTTCCAGAATATTTTATTCTTTTTGTAATTTTTGTAGGTACAGGGCCCCTTTAAGTACAAAATGTGATGGTTTAGAAGACTGGTGACTTCAGTATTCTGGTGTAGAGAAGATCTGAGTTGAGGGATGTAGGAGAAGAAAGTACTGTCTGCTTCCCACCTCCAAAGTGCATGAGTGTCTCAAGAAAAATCACCTCTGCCTGGATGTGGCAAAGATAACATTTCTTTAAAAATGTTCTGATGATCGGTAGCACAGAGCTCAGAAAAAGCAAAAAAATTAAATGGCTGGTCAATTTAAACAGTACAATGTTGAACTACTACAAAATAATAGTTCTGTGATCTACCTAATGATAATGCTCAAACCAAGCTCCACAGACAGAACAACTTTGTCAGAATCATCAGAGTGTTTGTTATGTTAGGTCTGAGGATGAATCAGTGTCAGGGTTCATTCTTACAGGCATGGCTTTTCTAGGTGGAAAAGTTTGTCTGTGGGCTATTGGGTAGTTCACAACATTGACACAGAGAGCAGAAACCAGGGCTTGGAAGTAGGTGAGAACTAATGAGGTTGGGGTAGCTCAGTCATGCAGTGGTGATGGGTACGGTCGGGTTCTACCTCTGGCACCATGGCTACTGGACCTCAGTCACTGCCTCCACTCTATTCTTGGATGCCGTAGCTTCTACTGTCTCTGTGAATAACTTCTCAGTCACTCTTGTGGTTTTCTGGATTAATTCTTGGGTCATTCCAAATTCCTATCTCAAGGAAGCACTGCATTGGCTAAGTATCTTCTTTAATTTCCCTCGTTTGAATAATTGGATAGTGATCCAAAATTGGAAGAACACGTGGGAACTGTTACAAAGAGAGAAAGGGGGGAGGGGACTTTCCACTACACTAGTCCCAGCCCAAACGTATTGAATGAAAGTCTTGCAGGAAATGATGAGAATCAGCATGTTTAAATAAATATAGTCACATCTGCTTTGATGTGACATAGGTGTTCCTAGAAATCACCACACTATACAAAATAGTATAAAGACCACAGAGGTTATGAGAAAAGCAGCACTCAAAAACACGATTGGCGATACACTAAAAAAGATAAGAAGCTACCGAACACAGCAGTGAAGTTTGACATACGTTAAATGGCTAAGAAATATGGAAACACTACATTAGAAATGTCCCTTTATCCTGCAAAAGACCTGAGGTTTGCTTGTGAAGTGGGCATTGAGAGGGTTACAGCTTTTGTTCTTGGTACGTAATAGTCATCTGAAATGGAATAGGAAGTTATAATATCTGAGGTGCCTGAGTTTGGTTCGTAACACCTGTGGTGTAGTGAGGTAGCTGGTAGACGTTACAAGTGTGTTCTTGGTTGCATTTTGTGTATTCCCACGTGGATCGGTGCGGTGGTGAATTTTTCCGAATTCACCTGTGTTTCTCCGGATGACGTCTCACCCGAACAAAAGAGAAATCTGCATTATGCTTGAATGGTGTACCTAATAGCATGCCAATAATGTTGGGACAAAATCACACTTCGAAACAACTATTAGAGCAAAATTGACTGTACTCCTGTGTGATTCTTAGGTATATCAAAGCATTAACACTTCTAGGGTTTTGGATCTCCCCTGACTATTCCAAGTGCCCTTCCTGTTTAATACCCTCTATGAGGTAAGGCACATGATGCCCTAACTGTCTCATTTGGTGGGTGTAGGTGTGGGAGAAGGGACATTTTCCTCTTTTCTCTCCCATGTCTTAAGAGCTGACTTACAAGTCTTCCCTGTGGACTTTCATTTATTTATTTACAAAAATTTTTTTAATGTTTATTTATTTTTGAGACAGAGAGAGACAGAGCATGAACGGGGGAGGGACAGAGAGAGAGTGAGACACAGAATCCGAAGCAGGTTCCAGGCTCTGAGCTGTCAGCACGGAGCCTGACGCGGGGCTTGAACCCATGGACCGTAAGATCATGACCTGAGCTGAACTCAGAAGCTCAACCGACTGAGCCACCCAGGCGCCCCCTGTCAACTTTTAAATCACTGCACTCTCATCTCTTAAGAGTACCCACTTCCCCAGACTCCATGATCCCAGACCCAATGACTTAGATTTTCCTCTCTACCCCACCACCTAGCATCATCTTCAGGAATTTTTCAACTTATTTGGTGGTGTCTCCATTAACACCTTGATCCTACCTTCCTGAATAGCTACTGATCTTAACTTTCCACAGCAGCTACTCCCAGCCACCGCATCGCCTCCAGTCTTGTTTACCGCCTGTCTCCGCTGCATATTAGTAAGCCTGCAGCAAGTTTGTGTCATTTTGTGTCATTTCCCCTGGTTTTCTCTATCTCTCAGGTAAAATTTAAGCATGAAACATGCATACTGTTTCGCAAAGGCGTTTCACATTTGTCCTATCTCCTTTGCCTGTGTGCAAATTTCTAACGCAACCATGGAAGTCTACATTGGCCCCCGGATTGCCCTGCGTTACCAAATTGTAAATAAGAGCAGAATTTTAGGATTCAGCTAATACTAGAAATGCTGCAGCCTTACATTTTCTTCACATGAAAAACCATATGAATGTCCTTTTAATACAAAGACTTTTCTTTTGTATTTTAGTCCTGGCTGCTGTGTTTTTAACTTTTCATTCTGCTGGGGAGATTAAAGACAGAGGATCATTATGAGTCTTCTAAGAAGCCAAGGGACTGCAGTTAGATTAAAAGCTATTTATTCTGCACTTTGTATTTTCTTTGGTCCTTATTTTCAGATTGAACATAAGGTATCTGCAGCACAGAATGCTTTCAGAAAGATGAATTTGACTAAAAATCATACTATGCATTCATTCAATAAACATTTATTTTTGAATGCCTCCTATAATTCAGGGTCTCTGCTAGCCCAGGGCACATAAAAATGAATGAGAAAACCTTTTTGTCTTTAAGGAGCTGTAGTGGATTCCATGGTGCTGTGCCCAGATACCATCACCCCAGCTGCTTGGAATGTTGGTGGCTAACAGCTCTTAGCTGAGACCGTCTTTGGGCCTTGGCTATAACCAAAGAAAACCTCCTCATCCAAGGTCATGCTCCCTTCCCAGGAGGAAACCCCATTTAATGACCGGTCAATATGGGATTCTTTCTTTGGCCCTAATTTAGGACAATTCTGAAAGGCCGTTCCAACTTGAGAGCTCCTCATAAGATTGGCTGAGGCTTTCTTTGTAATTGCATGAGTTCACAGTTCAGTTTCTCCCTCTGTCCAATCCTGCTTCCTTCACTCCCCACGATTTTTGATCTTGAGAACACAAAGCACTCTCAGGTAAACCTCCTGCATGCATGTCTGTATTCCAGAATCTGATTCCTGGGGAACCTGCCTGCAGTGAGAATTCACCGTCTGGGTGGAGGGGCCACAGCATTAGCAATTGTGATAATATTTTGAAAATTACTCTAGTAGATGTAAGTCTATGTCATTAGGAGAGACACATTTTGCTCAGATTGGGGTAGAAGTGGGGTCACACCTACATGGAAGGAGAAACTGTCATTGTGGGGAAATCATGGTGTTTAAAGTAAGGCTCGAGGGAGGAGGACACAGAGACAAGCTTCCGGAGTTGGTACTGCTATGGTTACTCTCTACTTCAGACCAAAGTGAATGTGTTTTTGAGTTGTCAACAGTATCATATTTTTTGTCCACTTAATTACTTTTGACAGTAGTCTTTCTTGGGACAATTAATTACCTTTATATTATCCATGAGGAAAATCGCTTAAAAATAGGCTCTGTTATGCTACTAGTATGTAATAAGTTGATGGTTTGGCCAGGCCATTTATTTGAAAGATGACTGGAAAGTAAAGATCTAGGGAGAGTTCAAATTAGTTTACAAATTAATTCCTCCTGTTTGCAGCAGAATATGATTCTACTTATCATGTCCTCACGGACTCAGTCTGAAAATATTTTATGACATTCATGTACATGGCATTTTCAATGTCCCAAGCTTTCCTTTTTCTACTCCTGCCTCTTTCTTAACATTGTTCTTCTGCCCTTTTCTTCTGACTTAAAGTTGACAGTTATCTACAAAAACTGTATACAACAAAAATGTAAATATTGGTGATCTACCTGATCTTTCAGTTATTTCTTATAAGTCAGACCTTTCAGGGGCGGCTGGGTGGCTCATTCTGTTAAGTGTCCGACTCTTGGTTTTGGCTCAAGTCATGTGTTCAAGCCCCGCATAGGGCCTTGTGCTGGTAGTGCAGAGCCTACTTGAGATTCTCTCTCTCCTCTCTCTTCTCTCTCTGTCCCTCCCCCACAGCTGCTGTCTCTGTCTCTCTCAAAATAAATAAATAAACTTAAAAAAAAGCTTTCAATAACTGTATTGGTAAGGCACATTGTAAAATCACACATGTGCTTACTTATTATAGTATGACATATAATATCATTCATTCTCAAAATTATCTCTGTTTTTCATCCAATATTATTCTCAGTATGGATGCATATGGCACAACACATATTCCAAACAAACCATAGTTCTTTTTTCCCCCCAACCTTTTTTTCTTTATTTAGGAAAGACTGTTTCTCAGTGGCTTTCAGAACTTACAGGTATTTAATTAAATGTAGATTGTATGGTACATTAGTGACCATCAAACATTATGTCTTTCAGCAGGCAATTAAAAAGGGCAAAATATCCTAAATGAATTTTTAAATACGTTCTTCCAATCATTAAGCACAGTTACCATGGCCATATTTTGTAAATTTAAAATACTAGAGTTCTCACAAGTATGCTTGTCACAGTCGTTTTTATTGATGATCTATCTGAGCTCATTTCCTAGCTGAGAAACCTTGTCGGTCAATTTATTCCAACATAACACCGTTTGGTTGGGTGGTTATTAATCCTGTAATTGTTCACGGCATGCCAGGAATAATTCAGTTAATTATTACAATATGTCTTACTTTGCCATGCTTCTCTATGTCAAAATACCCTTTGCATATATTGGGAGAAAAGTCAGATGCTTACTTAAATTCTAGACATAAAAATTGATTACTAACCAAAAATATAAAAGAACAACATTTTTTGTTTGCCCTCATAGAATATCTGCTGGCCTAAATGTAGTTTGATGAATTATAACCTCCTGATTTTAATTGGTCCATCACTTCTACTGTTTTTCAAAAGAATTTGGAAGAAGGAATCACTTGAACTGAGTATTAGTTTCAATTAAGTGCCATAGTGTAACAATTCACCCTCAATCATATTAAAAAGAGAATTTTATTTTTTTCCGATCCAATGTATGGAAATAGAGCTAATGCCTACAGTTCCATTATGGTCATGAAATTAAATGTTGTGCAGTTAGGTGAAAAGTGTGATGATGTATATAATAACTTTCATGCACAGAATTAAATTCAGTTAAAGGTATTTGGGGTTGGATATGGCTGAATGGATTCTAGAATGTAAAAGCCCATCAATAAAACATAATAATGTATGGATTATTACATTCTAACACTCACAATAGGTTATTTTAGTTCACTATAGAAATGGAAAATGCAATATTCATTATGCAGCACTGTGCTTGCATTAAATCAAATTCAGCAGAGACCTTCCCTAAGAGAGGGGAACATAACCACTGCTTTATAGTTAGCTTCTTTAGCTAACTCTAACTTACAATAAACAAATCACCATGTGCTTGTTAACCAAATTAACATCCTTCTCTCAGGTCAAAGGAACAACTGTATTAATTGGCTGTGGGCTAAAGGACTCCAAAGGAATTGTAAAGCAAAGATGATTTCATTCCTGTTGTTGGTGATGAGGGAGCATAGATGCAAAATAATAAATAAAAGATGCATTCTATTTCATCCAATAAAAATCACAGGCATTAAGGTGGAATCTATGTTGTTAGCTAGAGATCACTTAATTTGGAGTCAGTGGTACTCTAGATTTGCTACATGGTTTTGTGAGTTTGAGCAAGTCATTAAATCTTAATTTACCTATAAAAATGGCATGCTAATACTTTGGAGGTTGGACATAACAGTGGAATGATAAGTATAGGAGACCTCTTTTTATTGTCTAAACACTGTAAAAGATATTAAGGTTCTAAATCTGCACCTAGACTATTTAGAAGTATATACCAGATATATAAGATATAAGATATATCAGGGATAAAATGACCTATTCATTATTTCTGTTATCTATTCATTTTTCTGAAATACTTCATAGGTTAACATATTTTATGATATTTTTGGTATAGATGATTGTGGTATAATAAAGAATATATCGGGTCTTTGTCCCTGGTTCCTCACAGAGAGCCTGAAAGACACATGGAATTTCCTGAGTGATGAGTGTCTTTTCTATGCTAATGAGATGACTCATCGTAGGCTTCTGTAGATTCAGGACCTGTGACCCTTCACCAGAAAGACCAGCCGCATGATTATAGCCTCAGAACTTTGGGTCAGCCTGACCTTCAGATAGGGGAAGGGAACTGGAAACTGAGTTCTATCTTGTGGCCAGTGATTCAATCAGTCATGCTTACATAATGAAACCATAATAAAACTCTGGACACAGAGGCTCCATGGAGCTTCTTGATGGGTGAACCCAATATATACAGGGAAGGTGATGTACCAGACTCCTCTGAGAAGAGGCAGGGAAGCTCAACTTGCAGGACTCTCCCAGACGTTTCCCTTTGTGACTCTTCTTTATTTGATTGTTCTGGAGTTGTGAGTTTTGTAATAGAGCTATAATCATAAGTACAACAGTCTCTTGAATTCTATGAGGCATTCTAGTGAATTTAAAGCTGAGGGGATCCTGGGAAGCCCTAAATTTGTAACGGATCAGGCAGAAGTGTGGGATGCTCCAGAGACTGGTGGCTGGCATCTAAACTAAGGGAACTCTTGTGGGGGACTGAACCCTTAAATCTGTGGAGTCTGCCACAGGATAATTAGTGCCAGAATTGTCCTGCAGTGCTGTACTTGGGCGGAAACGGAACATTTGTGATAGATAAAACAAAACATTTCCCCTAAACGTGACAATATGATTGCAAACTGAACAAGAAGTCCCATAAACATTAGCACGAGAAATGCATAAGATACCATGCTCCATTTTCAAGGGAATATAAATTCTACAGAGTACAAAATGCCCTGATAAAAGTCAGCTTAATTAAGCCACATAATGGGCTATTTTAAAATTTGCAAATGTAGTTCTCTTTTTTTAATCTATTGACTTTCAGGTGTGCCAAAAATTTAAGGGACAATGTGGTGAAACATTCAACATGGTTATACATCTACTATAAAAGTCTAGAAATGCTATAAAATACTTATAAAATACTGTGTTTTTTTAAATGCAGGTTGAACTTTAGATAACGTAATTGCAAATGTCCAGAGAATAAAAACAAAGAGGAAACTAAAACCCTGCAGGTGTCCTATTTGAAGGCGGATAAGAATGGTGGAAGGGCATTGGTTTAGGTAGTACGCGCGCTGCCTGTGTAGAGCCAGGAGAAAGTGTGAGGCCCACAGATTTGAGAGTTGGAACTGAGGTCACCATGCTCATAGCTGGATCCTTTGAGGGGCTTCATGCTCAGTAAAAATGTATACTAAAAGGAAAAAAAAAAAACCTTCTATTTTTTTTTTTTCCTGGTAGTCTGGTAGATTTTGTAAATTGAACTCCACTCTTACTGCATGTATTAAAATGTATTAATGGGCTAACAAGAATATAAAGCAAACAAAAAGGCCAAAAACTAAATAAAGGCAGATCTTTTAGAGGAAAGAGAGCAGTGGAGTTGGCTGAGGCCTTCAGGTTATTTGCCTCATGTGATAAAAACTGGCATAGAACACCCTAGAAAGGTATTCTAGTAGGGTACAACTGATAACCAATAAACTGATTCCTTACAGGACTCCTCTGCAGAAAAGGTACCTGTCTTGAACCTTGGGGCTGAGTAGAGATGAGAAAAATTCACTGTGAAAATTTGTATCTAAAATCTAGACCACTGGTGGATTTGCAGCTCAAATCCATGTTATATGGTAGGTTTGATAAACTCAAGACAGATACCTGGCACATTAAAAAAGATCCTCTCTGGAGGAATTAACATTTCATACTAGGACTCGCAATTTTCACAGATAAAATTTTTTTAATGTTTATTTATTTTTGAAGGAGAGAGAGACAGAGGAGTGTGAGTTGGGGAGTGGTAGAGAGAGAGGGAGACACAGAATCTGAAGCAGGCTCCAAGCTCTGAGCGGTCAGCACAGAGCCCGACGAGGGGCTGGAACTCACAAACCGCGAGATCATGATCTGAGCCGAAGTCGGATTCTCAGCCAACTGAGCCACCCAGGAGCCCCTCACAGATAAAATTTTAAGACATATGTGAAAAATTGCACAACATTCAAAGGACCAAGTCATCATGGATTGCATTCAATAGAAATTATAGCATCAGATATGCTAAGAATTCAAGAAGTATCTATTTCAGAATATTATACACACACACACACACACACACACACACAATATGATTGTCTTAGCCTTCAAGTTGCTGTAACTAAATATTACAGACTGCATAGCTTATAAACTTCAGAAAATTATTTTTCATAGTCTAGAGGCCGGAAGTCCAAAACCAAGGCACTGGCAGTTTTGGTGTCTAGTGAGGGACTACTTTCTGGTTCACAGTGCCTTGTGGCTGTGTTGTCACATGTGGGAGGGGCTAGGGAGCTCTGTAGAATCTCTTTATAGGGCACTAATCCCATTCTTGAAGTCTCCACCCTTTTGACCTAAGATCCATCTTGTAGTACCACTGTCTTTGATGTTTGGGATTTCAACATATGAATTTTAGGGGGACATAAACGTTCAAACCATTACAACGATAAAATAAATTTTTGAATAGATTGAACATAACTGTATGGAGACTATTAAAATGAATAAGAAGATTTGAAGAGCAACCATATAGAACTTGAGAAATAAAAATATAACATATTAAATTAAAAAGTCAATGGGGGGGGAGCCTGGATGGCTCAGTCGGCTAAGCATCCGACTTTGGCTCAGGTCATGATCTCTCGGTTTGTGAGTTCGAGCCCCGCATTGGGCTCTGTGCCGACAGCTTGGAGCCTGGAGCCTGCTTCGGATTCTGTGTCTCTCCCTCTCTGCCCCACCCCTGCTCGTGCTCTGTCTCTCTCTGTCTCTCAATATTAAATAAACGTTAAAATAAATAAATAAAACGAATAAAAAGTCAATGGGTAGTTTTATCAGCAGTTAGCCACAGCTGAAGATAGTGAAAAAAATGAAGAGAAACAAGCTAAAAAACGGTTAAAGATAAGTTAAGAGACATGGTTGAATATTATTCAGAAATTATGAAAGATTTCTATCCTAAGATTCAAAATAGGATCTGAAACTGATGTCTACATTTATTGCAGTGAATTTAAGAAGCTCCAAATATAAGGGAAGATCTTTATGGCAGAAGAGTAAAACGGATCATCTCAGAAGGAGTGAAATTTTGCTTGAAAAGTGAATTCTCAATAATCATGAAACCCAGAAGATAGAAGATGTTTTTAATATGTTAAGGTAAAAAAACTGCCCGTCTACAATTGTGTACATAGTGAAAATATCTTTCAAAATGGTGATACAAAAGGAGATTCAGAGAAATCTAACAACTTTGCCACTAACAGACTCGCGTTAATGGGAATTCTAATGCATGTGCTTTCAACAAAGAGAAAATGATTGCATATGCAAGCAAAAATTATGATCAAAGAAAGTAGTGACTATATGGCTGAACAAGCACTGATCGTAAAGAGAAAAATGATAAAATTTTGTGAAATTTTAAGAAGCATATATAAAAACTATGAGAAAATTGTATACCTAAAACTAATATAATACTGTATATTAACTACACTGGAATAAAAAAAAAATAATATAAATGAACAAAGGACTAAAAAAGAGACACAAACCAAAAAAATGGATTCTTAACTATAGAGAATAAACAGAGGGTTACCAGAGGGGAGGTGAGTGGGGGGATGGGTGAAATAGATGCAGAGGATTAAGAGTACACTTATGATGAGCACTGAGTAATGCATAGAATTGTTGAATCACTATATGGTACACCTAAAACTAGTATAACACCATATGTTAACTATATAGGAAATAAAATTAAAAAAAAACTTAACAAAAAAAGAGACAATTATAATCCGTAAGTTAGGAGAGGAATGACTGATGTTAACGTTTTCTAAGTACCTTACATTTGGAGGAAGGTAATGAGATTGTTTAAGTTTATGTATTAGTAATATGAAATAGAGCATATAACTTCTGAAGTAGAGGGAAAATTATGTATAGCATAAGAAATACCTTTGCTCTGATTAAGAAGCAACCTTTTAGCAGACACTGGTATAAAACAATATGTTTTTCTTTTTAAGATTAGAACTTGGGAGAAAAAAAAGAAAAAAGAAAAAGAAAGAAAATCTGACCACCAGCTCAGGGTGATGACAAAGAGGTTTGCCAGGTCTGCTTCAGGTTTGAGTAAGTATACAAAGCTGGAAGGTTTCCCTGAGAATCTGTAACTAGGAGAATGTATTTCATAGCATATAGGAGATTATATTTACATTACTTGCATGATCCAGGAGTCTACTATTCAGGATATTATCATTAAGATTGGCCTTTAGCTAGTAAAACCACTCTGGGGACTAGTTGAAACATGAAAAATTTCTCTGCATGCATGATGCCTCAACTCAAGCTGCACAATTTCGGGGATGTTGAGCTCACAGTACAGACTTATACATACACAAGAAAGAAATACATACCAAATGAGACTCAGCTGAACAACAAACAGCAGAAATAGTCCACAAAAAACAAAACAAAACAAAAAAAAACAAGCAAACATAAGATACATAATTTGAGAATATTTAAAACAATATGATAAAAGTCACTGAAGACAGGAGAGTGACATCAGCAGGATGATAAAATGGGAAGTCCTATACCTGCCAACCAAGAATACTATATCTGATGAAACTGCCCTTCAAAGATGAAGGAGAAATAAAGATCTTCCCAGATAAACAAAAATGGAAGAAGTTTATTATGACTGGATCTGCCTTTAAGAATTGCTAAAGGGAGTCCTTCACATTGGAATAAAAGGCAACTAGAAAACAACATGAAAGCTTATGATAATATAAAGATCTTTGATAAAGGAAAATGAACACATTTTAGACAAATGCAAATGTAGCGTCCTATGATATTATAATGTTTGTGCATAAGTCCCATTTAATTGAGGCATAGAATTTAAAAAATAAAAGCGTAAAATAATAATAACCATAAAACTATGTTAATGGATAGAAATTATTAAAAAATTATTTTTGATGTCAATAAAATAAAGTGGGGGCAGTGTAAAAGAGTTTATATATGTAATCAAAATTATCAGCTTAAAACAATTACAAAATGGCAATAGTAAGTCCTTCCCTATGACTAATTACTTTAAATGTAAGTGGATCAAATTTCCCAATCAAGATACATAGAGTGACTGAATAGATAAAAGACAAGATCCAACTAAATGATGTCTTCAAGAGACTCACTTTAGATCCAGGGACATACATAAGCTAAAAGTGAAAGGGTGGTAAAATATATTCCATGCAAATGGTAACCAAAAATAGGAGGGTGGCCATACTTACTTACATCAGACAAGACTGACTTTAAGTAAAAAAATGTTATGGGAGAAAAAATTATATAATACATTATCAATTCTCTAAGATGATACAACAATTATAAATAAATATGCATCTAACAAGAGAGCCTCCATGTATGTGAAGCAAACATTGACAGAATTAAAGGGATAAATAGTCATATAATGATAGTAGATCTTAACACCTAACTTTCAACAATGGATGCATCAGCTAGACAGAAGATCAGTAAGAACACAGGACTTGAACCAAAATTGTGGACCAATTGGACTTAACAGACATACGCAGAACACACATCCTTCTCAAATGTACATGGGACATTCCCCAGGAGAGATCACATGTTGTGCCACAAAACAAGTCTTAAATTTAAGAAGACTGAAATCATATCAAGTCTTTTTCAACCTCAATGGAAGGAAACTAGAAATCAGTAGCAAAAGAAAAACTGAAAAATTCACCAGTGTGTGGAAATTAAACAACATACTCTTGAAAAACTAATGAGCCAAAAAGAAATCATGAGAGAAATAGAAAATATAATGAGACAAATGAGGATGAAAACATAACATACTAAAACTTATGAGATGTAGCAAAAGCAATACTAAGAGGGAAATTTATGTGATAAATATCTACTTTAAAAGAAAAGAAAGATCTCAAATCAACAACCTAACTTTATACCTCAAAAACTAAAAAAAGAATAACAAACTGAACCAAAAGTTAGCCTAAAGAAGGAAATAATAACATGACCATAACAGAAGTAAAACCAATAGAGAATAGAAAGAGACAAAATGCCTGCTTTTTTTAAAAGATCAAAACAGGGGCACCTGGGTGGCTCAGTCGGTTAAGCGTCCGACTTCGGCTCAGGTCATGATCTCGCGGTCCATGAGTTCGAGCCCCGCATCGGGCTCTGTGCTGAAAGCTCAGAGCCTGGAGCCTGTTTCAGATTCTGTGTCTCCCTCTCTCTCTGACCCTCCCCCGTTCATGCTCTGTCTCTCCCTGTCTCATAAATAAACATTAAAAAAAAAAAATTTAAAAGATCAAAACAATTTACATAACCTTAACTATACCAAAAAATAAAGAGAGAGGTTTAAAATAAAAGAAAATCAGAAATGAAAGACTCTACAACGGATGCCACAGAACTAAAAGGAACATAACAGACTATATATTTGTATATAGTATATACAAATATACTGTAATGAGATGGATAAATTTCTAGAAACATACAGTCCACCAAGATGACCTCATGAGGAAATAGAAAGTCTCAGTAGACTTATAACCAGTAAAGAGATTGATCGAATAATAATCAAAACACCTCACCACAGAAACCAGCCCAGGACCAGATGGTTTTGTGAAAGAGATGATTCTTTTTCTATAGTGTAGCTTTGGGACTCTTGTCAATCGTGATCAAATGTACTATACACTTACAGATGGCTAAGATTGTAAATTTTATGCTATGTGCTTACCAGAATAAAGAGAGAAAAATAATTGAAGACATAACTGAAAGAATAAAAAAGGAAAAGAACCTAAAAAAAATAACGCAAGTGTAGAATGGTAAGTAAAAGACCACACTGAACTTTTAAACTCAAGAATATTGCCATTGAAATTTAAAACACAAAAGTGGGTCAAACAGAAGATTATATTGAGCTGAAGAGTGAATTAGTAAACTGGGAAACAGACTGTAGGGGTTACACAGAATAGAGCAGAGTGAGATTCAGAGATGGAAAATATGAACAGTTCAGAGACGTGGAGGAGATAACGAGATGTTTATCAAATATCTGACTGAGTTTCTGGAAGAGGAAAGCAGGGATGAGGAAAGTACAAGACTTCAAGAGGTAAATTGTTAGAAAATTGCTGAAGGACATGATTACTCAAATTTAGGAAATACAAAGAATTCCAAGTGGATTAAAGATGAGTAAATCCACACCCTGACCCAAGTTATTTAGATTGTATAACCCTACAGGCAAAATAAAGGCCCTCTGAGCAAAGAAAAAAAAAAAAGATCTTAACAGGAAGCGAAGACATCTGCAAAGAAATAACAAATGTCTTTATCTAAAAAGGAAAATTAGAAGCCATAAAAAATTTAAGAGATTCAAGAGACTAACATAAACTAAAAAATGAATGCAAAATAAGTTATGGAATTCAGGAGTAGATTTGGACAAGAACTATTTTAATGTAATTCCTTCTGATTTTTGAAAGAGGCCATGAAGTAAGTGAGAAGGCAAGCCACAGATGAATACTTACACTGATAAGCGACTTACATCCAGCATAGGTACAGAATTCCTACAAATGCACAAGGGAAAAAACAGACAACCCACTAGAGTAAAAAAAAAATTCCTTAAAAGGGATGCAACTAAAGAAGATGGCCAATGGGCCAATTAACATGTTCATAGATACAAAAATAGTATGTTCATAGATACAAATCATCACTGAAATTCACACTAAAACCACAATGCACAGCCATCAAAATAGTTAAAATTGAAACAAAAGAAAAACACCTGACAAGTGTTAGAGAATCTGTTGATCAATTAGAACACTCTGTAGAGGAAAACAAAATGTATTTCAGTGAAAAACTATGTGTTGTCTAGAGGACACTCCTGTAAGTCATTTGATTCTGGGTTTTGTTTGTCTTCAAGCTATTTTACAACAATGCTTCGTCTACAAGGGGCATGCTCTTTCTGGTTAGCTGATTCTATTTCTGTTTATTCTCTTTGAACTATTTTCAACGCGACATGAAAATGTTTTTCTTTAGATTCTCTTTCAACCTCATTATAACGTTGACCTGCTTCTCTTGCTGAATATGTTAAATAAAATGTTTAACGTGTTCGTTTTTCTATCTGCACGAGAGTCATAACTTTATCCTATTTTGCATGTCGTCTTTTGATCTGTTACACTTCTGGTGGAAGTATGAAATGGTAAAACCGGCAGTATTAAATGAAGTGAACACATTCATATAATATGTATATATCTCTACAGAATATGTACATACATGCATCAAAGACAGAGACAAGAATGTTCATGTTGAGTTTTATTTGTAGTAGTTTATGACCAGAAAAAATTCAAATGCATACAACACAATGGTGAAACAAATCGTATTATCATTAGGCAATGAAATCTATGTGTCAGTGATAATTAAAATGAACAACAACAAAAAGAAACCCTCTGTAAAACATAAACGGATATTGTACTCATAACATGGAATGAAAGAAGCCCAAATAAAAGACTGTATGAACAATTCTACTTACATAAAGTTAAAAAATAGGCGGATCTCATCTATGGTGTTAGAAGTAATTACCCACTGATGACTAGAGTTGTTTGGAGCCAGGGGAGTAGTAACTGAAATGGGGCATGAGGAAGGATTCTGGGGTGGTAGTAATGTTCTACTCCTTGCCCTGGTTTCAGTTATATTGACATGTTCCCTGAACAAAAATGTACCAAGCTACATGTGTCTGTTTCACATGCATTTCTAAACGGGTGGTACTCCAACTAAATAGTGTATGTATTTGTGTACATGCTACATAGATATGTTAAAAAGTGGATAAAATGAAAACATTTTCAGACAAAAGTATATGACCCAGAGACTTGAGCTGAAAAAAAGTATTAAAATAGATATCAGTAAGAAGAATATTCTACTTGGAAGGCATGAGATGCAAGAAACAATACTGGGCAGTTATCTTTAACACGAAGGCTAAGTATTGGTCAGTGGTGTTCAGATTATGAGAGTATAAACAGGGCAGAGCTAAAATACAGAGTAATAATAGCATATATGACAGAAGGAAGTTATGAGAATTAAATTTATCCTTAGGTTAAGCCACAGGCTCTATCCCAGTGCACCGGTTCATTGCTCTTGACCTTACATTTACAATCGCATTTGTGCTCTCTGCTCCACTGAACCTCTTCTGCTTCCCAGGTTGCCCTCCCTCAGGCCATCTCGGTTTACTCCCACCCGCTCTTAGCCCCCAGGATCCTCATCAGTGCCAAGCCCCAGATTCTCTGTTCCTTTCTCCAAGAGGTGTGTCAGAAACAGGATAGTTATGAATACTGACTTCTGTGCAGTTCCGAAAACCCGTCATGCTCTCTGCAATTTCCCACTTGAGCTTTGGCACTGATTTCCTGTTCCCCTAAGAGTGCCAGGAAACACTTTAGGGTTATACAAATTTAACCATCGAAGCAGCAGCTGCTTCGGAGCGTTTTACTTTGTTGTTTTCTCTGTTGTCGTCATTGTTGTCGTTACTTACCTCTCATAGCTTCTGTCAATTAAGGTACGGATGATAAATGGACAGTGAATGATTCTATGAGGCCAAGGAAGATTTTCTTTGTTCTTGGAATGAGACTTACTCTGCTGAAGTTTGCTCTGCTTAAATCACTGGCACAGCAAAATCACTGAAGCATTCTCTGGAGGAGTTGAGGGTTCTCTATTCTGCACAGGCTGCTTTTGAGTTATTGATACGGTGCGACAGAACAGGTGGTTGAGACGTTTGTTGGTATCATTCATCAAGGCACATATCCTTGTACTTTCTGGGGAATATTTGAAAGCCATATGTGAATAATTTTTGGACTTTGCAGTCAATTTGGCTCATATGTGTTGCTGCTCCCAACCATTCATGCAGATATCAAAAATTGTCTAGAAAATTATTCTGAGAATTCTTAGCTGCACTCAAGGCAAGGTCTGTAAGATGAGAAACGTGTTTGTTTTGTGGGGATCTTCACTGAAATGTGGATGCAATATTGTCGTGAAACTATCCTGAGAGTAAACATTAAATTAAATCATGCAAAAATTTCTATTTGACCATGTTGATCTATAAAAACAGGAATTCTATGAATAGTAAAAGCAAATATATGCTCATTAATATTTTACTCAGAAAATGATATGATAGGATCACAACTTATATTTTGTTTACATATACCTGAAGTATTTTTCTAACATTATTTTTCAGAGGGTAGTGGCCAATTTTCAGGTGGGGAGACTCTCTGTGGCATGAATTTAATTGAGAGAGAAACAGACTGAGACAAAGCTTTATCCAAATTTTCTTGCATGAATTCTGAAAGCTCTATTAATTGTCCCTATGCCTTGACAGATAGGGAAGATAGAGACTTGTCTATTCCCTTTCACTTTGAATCATTAGCACCCAGAGGAGCTCAGAACTAGTAGTCAATCAATATTAGCATGGATACACAAATGAGTGCTTTTATTTTTTATAGCCAGTGACTCAGAAGATGAAAAGAAACTCATTAATTAAGTACCACCATATTCTAGGCACTCTTTACTTTTTAATATTTATTAGAATTCCTTATCACAAAAGCAATATATTTTTATTATAAACAACTTCAAACATTCCAGAAAGCTGTAACAGAAAATGAAAGTCCATCTAATCTGGTTCCCAAAGTAACCATTGTTTACATGTTGTAGATCTTCCCCTGGCTTTTTTAGATTATGCATGTTCGCATACTATACATTTCAAGTCTTCCTGAAAACCCAAATCCAAGCTATTGACTTGGGCTTAGTATTGCTTTGCTCTATCATCATTGGCGTCCTTTTCTCTTTGCCCAACAGTAAAGTTCAACTCTTCTTCTCAGAAATGATGTAAAGGCTTGAGGACAAGCCTTATAAATAAGATCCGGAGACTTGGTTTTCTCATCCTCACACTATCCCTAAGAGCAGGCATTTTTAACCACTTCCTTAGTGAAAAACTCCAGGATATCAAGGCACTTGCCAGAGGTCACACAGGTGGTTGAACTCTGAGCTTGCCTCACTAAAGTGTCTCATGTACCATGGATTTGGGCTTGTCTTTTCTATATAGTCACAAAATCCAAAATAAAAAGATCTTAGTTGCTCTAGACCTCCAGAGTTAGTGTTAAATTATCCATGTACATGAAATGGTTGAGTAAAGTTTGCTTTTAAAGTTTGTTTCACATTTGTTGTAAGCTGAGAACAGTGTTTGAATTTGAATTCAAATGTCAACACTTTAGTTTCATTTAAAATAATCAAAGAGAAAACCCACACGGTCCAGTTTGGTGGGATAAAGGCAGCGTCTGGCACCAGTGGAGTAGAAATATGTAGATTTGTTTGAAAACTTATGTCACAGTAGCATAAGTTAAATTATTAAAAATCATCTTCAGAGAAGAAAACTTTAAATTATATGCCTTAAGAAAAGATACATCATAAAATAAAGTAATAAAGTAATTGGATTAAAGGGGTAAAGAATGTAAAGATTTATCTAGAAACCCAGAGCTTTGCAAATTCTCCTCTAACTGGTAAAGGTTTTGTTTCTGTCTTCCTGAAGGAACATTTGAATTCCCTCTTAACAACCTTTGTGCACAAAATGTGAAAACATTTATTTGTAAATAAAAATCACTTCATTGACTCTTGCACATTTTAGAAATGCCATCGATGCCCGGGTATCTCTAGGTCAACGTGAGAGCTAGTGTGATGAAAGAAAGGATACCTGAAGCCATTACAAAAGAAAAATGGTGACTCATTCGAAACCTTTAGAAACAGAAAGCTGTAGGAGGCTGCCTAATCATTTGTCTTACAAACAGAGCATATGTTCACATACCGGTGTCTTATAAACCTGAAGGCATCAGCTGCATTTGTCACGAACTCCAACCCAATATTTGTCTTCAATCATTTTTAACCCGAGAGGCCTGGATGATACAAACCCAATTTAAAGGCTAACAAAATTGTCTTCCCCTCTCTGTATTGCAACAAGTTATATACCTCATATAAAGAGGGAGGCCTTTACACTCGCTCTGATCCTGAAGCGGCTTATTTTGTCTCAGCTTTTCAATAATCGTCTAACAACCATCGTGCCAAAGATTTAGATGCGTTCAGGACGCCCGGTTTGTAGAATCGTTTTGTGTGTCCCCTCTCCCCACTCCGTCTAAGTTGTGCTGTGGCCATTTTTATTTTCTCTGGTGCAAAGAGAAACCCCAAGTGATTGGCCAGACATAAAATATGTCCGAATTGGTAATGGGTTCAAAGTGGTAGCACAGCAGGAGACCCTGGGCCTGGATTTCGCAGATAGAGAGGCCTCCCAAAAGTTCAGACCCGGGGAAGATTTCCAGTCTCTCAGCATCTCACATGTACGTACAACTACCTATCCCATGGCGCCGTTGTGGGGATTAAATCGAAGAATATAACACAAAACATAATTGTGTCACCTATGTGAATTTCCTTTTTCCTCCATGGATGTCGATTTGATTAGCTTCCACTTGACAAAAATAGTCAGAAATAGTCAAAAATAGTTGACCTTTTCCTTTTCCTGAAAGGGATAGGAAGTAGAATCTACTGGATTTTAGCCTACCAGGTTTTTATGCTTGCCAAAATAAATTACAGAGATAGTTTGGCTCTATCTTGAAGATAGAGCACTAAGAAATTGGGTCCATCGCCGTCATTTTCCTCTCAGATTCCTCTCATCTGTCACAACACAGTAGTTATGAAAAATGAAACCATAAATTCAATTTAGAGGGCAATTTGCAGCTAATCTTTGGAGTAATTCCAGTGTGAATAATGCAACAATTTGGATGCATGGTCAGTCAATTCAGCCCCGATTTATTAGTATTTAAGAAATCTTTCTTTCATTAATGAAAATTATTAAACAAGAGAAAATAATTTCACCAAAATTCTCTACCTTCCTATCAGTGCTTACAGTTCTGAAAGATGGCTACATTGTTTGTTGAAATCATGATGACAAATACAAGCTTTTGGGTTGTTATTTAAGGCACAAGATGTGTTTATATTTTGCACGATAATTCTTTCTAGGTCTTGAGTGAACTGCTCAACCCTAGGTTATATCTGCCTTTTTTTCTCTCATATCATTCCCATTAGAGTTAACATTTTAAATATCTCAGCAGAAGGACCCTGGGATTTGCTATTGATTTCCCACACTCCTTACACCTTGAAGGATGTATTAAAATCTAGTTGCAAAAAGAATGACATTTTTGTTCATGTCTAAGAGTCGAGTTTATCTGAGATTTTTCCTGGTTATTAAAACTCTGCATTTTGACACATCCAATATACTCTGAGTCAGTGAACTTACAAGCATATGTTTAAATAGAAGGTAACATCACATTAAAACCTATAAAGAACAGTTCTCAGAAAATGTTTACCCTCCTTTTCTGTGCTGTATTTTATTGCATGGGCTTTAACTGTTAATGTATTTAAATATATAAACAGATTTCAAAACAAAGCAAAACAAAACAGAGAGATGTAATGTCTTCTCTTAAAAATGCTTTTTTTTTCCTTTTTGCTTCATTATTTAAAAAAAAAAAAAAGCTTATTTCATATTCATTCTCCCCTCTCCATTTAGCCACGTAAAAGTCAGGGCCATGAATTGCCCAGATTTTGTATTATTCCATTAAGCAGGGACAGTACTTGCATTCCTAGACAAATAAAATCCCCTTCAGTTTTGGCATTTAAATGAAGTAAACAAGACGTGAGAAATGGCCTCAAGGTTGTTGTGGTGAGCCATGACTCACCTAGAACACAGGTGTTGTATAATGCAAGGTCACTTATAACACAGGTGTTGTATAATGCAAGGACAGAGGGCTGAGGGCGGGTACTTGAAAGATGCCATTGTTGTGCTGGCCAATAGAGCTCTGGATATTATAGTGTTCCATTGTATGCAATGTAATCTAAATTGCAGACTGCTCAACTTTACCATGAAGTTTAGCCAGAGGGTATATATTGTAACACTTTATGCACACTAGGTATTCCATAAATGCTGAGCAGAATCAAGACTTTGAAGGGAGAGAGCACATGAACATCATTCTTACGGTCTGACTTCAAATCACATGAGTTGATAGTGCTAAGTCCAGGTGATGTCTGTTAAAAACAAAAACAAACAACAACAACAAATCAAAAAAACAGACAAAAATCCAAACCAGCCCTAGGGCAGTTGTGGCATCCATTAAGCTCATTAGCAGAGGGTAAGTATGCTTCCCCTTTGTAAGAATCTTGCTCTTGAATGTGGGTTCAAGGTACAGAAGGTACAGAAGACCCTTACACTTGAACTCTCCACACATTTGTTTGTTTGCCCTGTTGCTGCAATTCTTTCTTGGATGTTGTCTCTTGACTCTCTTTTTAAATTAAATTAAATTAATTGATTAATTCATGTGATGATATTGATGGATTAATTAAAATTCCTGTTAGTTAACACACATTGGTTTCAGAAGCAGAATTCAGTGATTCATCACTTGCATACAATACCCAGTGCTCATCACAACAAGTGCCCTCCTTAATACCCATCACCCATTTAGCTCATCGCCCACCCACCTCCCTCCATCAACCCTCAGTTTGTCCTCTATCCTTAAGAGTTTCTTTTCATTTGTTCCCCTCTCTTCTCTTCTTTGGGGTTGAGGATAAACCTAGAGCAGGGAGGAGAGTCAGATGTACTTCTACACCTCTATATTTAGCAGGGCATTGGCCTCAGCTCTGCCATTTCTCACCTGCCATGAGGTAAAGGTCAATTCTTTTACTGGATCAGGGGTTCCACCCTAACTTCATCTCCTCCAAATCCCCCATCCATAATGGTATCTGTACTCTCTTCACTTTCATATTGTGGAGATGACATGATATTCTACCAGAAACCCTTTTTTTTTTTGAAGTGCTGACTCCGTTATACCTAATTATTTGCATGACTTTTTTTTTTTTTTAACGCTTATTTATTTTTGAGACAGAGAGAGACAGAACATGAATGGGGGAGGGACAGAGAGAGAGAGGGAGACACAGAATCCGAAACAGGCTTCAGGCTCTGAGCTGTCAGCACAGAGCCCGACCCGGGGCTCGAACTCACCAACCGCGAGATCATGACCTGAGCTGAAGTCGAACGCTCAACCGACTGAGCCACCCAGGTGCCCCTGCATGACTGTTTTAAGTTTTAATTTATACACTATTTCTCTGCTTAGAAAGGAAGCACAACTTTTTTTTTTTTTTTAATTTTCTGTCACCCACAAAACAAAAACAAAAAAGCCCCCTGGTAGCTGAAAACTTAAGAAATTTACACTTCCCATTATATCAGAAGAAAATACTTCTTCCTAGGTTTTCAATTATACAGGACCGTACTCCCTACAGCACCTGAGAATGAAAATACCCAATCAGGACAGGAAATGTTGGAGGTGGAGATTTCCTGGCCAATCAGATCACTGGTAGGTCTTCAAATTTGGTCCAGGCAGCTCAGAGGTGCCTTCTCTTCCTGGGACCTGTGTAAGGCTGGTATGTTTTTGTTTGTTTTGGCCTTCCTGGTACTTGCATTAACTTCTGTATTTGGATATCTGAGTAACTTTGTGAAGCATTATTTACCCTACCTACAATCCTGTCGGTTTATTTTATTTACTTATTTTATTTTTAAAGTGGGGCTTAACATGTCTGCTTATTTGATTAGCTAAGTTTAGCTCTTTAAAGGGAAAAAATAGTTGTTTGCTTGGTTTACTACAGGAGTGCTTTTTTTTTTTTCTTTTTTCTTTTTTTCCCCCTTGCCTATTCAAGTAGGTGTGTTAATTCAAACAAGTTCAAAATGTTCGTATTGCATCTTGGGCTTAATTTCTCTTAACCTTTTAGGTAAAACACACAACATTTGCATTTATTCCAGCAAAGACCTGTCCCTCTGTGCTGTTTCCAAACATCATACCCTTTAGTCAGAGCTAAGTAGGTCATGATTTTTATTATGCTTTTATCATTGTATTTACGTGTGTTTAATATTCTGATTGCCTCTCTAAACTTCTTTGAGTTTATAGACAGGGTATAATTAACTTGGGGGCACTAGGAATGTTTATAGTGTGTGATACACAGTAGGTCATCAATGGCTTTGAGTTGCAATTTTGTGAGTATAACAGCTTCCAGGTGATACGTACTGGGATCCTTTCAATTCAAAGTGTGTTGTGTGGTCTGTTCCTCAGGAAGAGCAACATCCTCTGGGAGCTTGTTACAAATGCAGAATGGCAAGCTCCACCCCGGACCTACTGAATCAGAATGTGCATTTAGCAGGGCATCTGAGTAAACCTGGCCTACCTGATACTTGCTCCACCAACCGACCCCCCCCCCATCCCCAAGTGATTTCTATAAAGGTTTAACAGCATTGTTAGAAATCTGTAAGTCAGTGGTTCTGCAAGTGTGGACCCTCAACCAGCAGACTTAACATCCCCTGTGAACTTTAACAGGGCAAGTGCTCGGGTCTAAGCTCAGCTGTACGGAATTAGAGACTGATGGCGCAAAGCGAGATCTTCAGAGGATTCTGTTGCAGGCTCAAGTTTGAGTTTGAAAATACCATCCTCCTTCCCAGCCTTCTCTGGAAAAATAAAGAGAATCAATACCAGCTGTGGAATATAATTGATGAAAAGTAGATTCATGACCTCAATTATATGAATGACTAAAATATTTATTTACTTCACTTAACAGCTATAGAATCTGGCCAATAAAGTCACTGATGTAAATTTGAGAATGGAAATGGAATTATAGGAATAACATTTAAAAACACGTATTAATTTACTTTAACTCAGAAGTACTTTCATAGCCTTACACTTGAAAGTAATATTCGTTATTTTAGTTCAGGCTGTTCATTTAACCACTTGAGAACATGGAGGCTGAAACAGTTTCAATGGTATGCCACAGATAGATGAAAGGTATCACATCCAGGTCAGTGACTTCTTCAGTTTATCATTTTGCCTGTAGGTGTGGTAACTTTATTTTTTCTAGCCATTGTATTTTTCCTGAGTGGAGCTGTCACTTCTATAAAAACATCATAAATGGATGGAATTTGGAGACTTTGTATAGCAACTCCCTTATTTTACAGACAAGGATACTGAGATGCTAGGGAGCATTATGAATGCTTTCATACTGCTGTATGGCTGGGATATTCTTAGCAAAATAAATGATAAGCTATAAATACAGAGAATAATATATAAATAAAATATTTTTTTCTAGATACATTCATTCCTCATATTTCAAGGGCATGAGAGCTAGAGCTGCTTATCTCTTTTATTGTGGAACCATCTGCTGTCATTCAAGGGATAATAAAATCTATTGCCCCTGGAGCCAAATGCTTGCCTTCCTCCTTTTCTTCCCAGTGAGAATTTGTTTACTTTATGAAGATAAAGTCTTTCTCTTTCTCCTGTGGAGGGTGGCAGCTGAGAGGACAGCATGTAGCTTACATAAACTGCTAGATGCATAATTTTGGGGTTCTATTCCTGTGGTGGGGAAACAAACAAACAAACAAAAATGCTGTAGTATGCATAGGATATATCTGGTTCTTTTTTCATTGCCCCGAAGGGGAAAAGCGGGGCATAAGGAATCAATGAGTTTATTGCGGTGAATAATAGGCTGTTCCTGACCCAGAGACCTTGTGTTTTCTTTCAGGGTAGTATAAATAAACAAATATATTAAACATGTGTCAGAAGGCTCACAGAAGTGAAGTGACCAACCTGAAACTCAGTTTAAAAATACTACAAAAAGGGGAAACTGTCTTTCTCTTCTTCCTGTTGTGTTTCTAGGCTCATTCTATTGTCATTTTGTTTAGGCTTGATAAAGTAGGTAAATAGTTAAACATATACTCAAATTATTTGAGTCTGCATTCAAAAAGCCTGCTTAATTTAGGAAAAAATAGCATTTACTTTATTTCTTAAGCAATTACGGAGTTTCAAGTTACCTTGTTGAATGTAAGGTTCAAGCAGACCTAGGTTTTTTCCTCATCTCTGACACCCTCTGACTCATAAGCCTCTGTCTGTTTATATGTAAAATGGGGATAATAACATTTACCTTCTATAACTATTGTAAGAAATAAGACAATAAATGGAAAATAGCATCTGGTACATTGTATCTTAATTCTAGTTTTATTCTCAGATATTTCAAATAAAATAACTGAGGTCCCAAAGTGGTTTCTCAAAAGTCATAGGGAATAAGAAGGAAGGAATTGAACCAAATCTTGGACTCATGGTTCATTGTCTTCCTGCAATGGTCTTTGCCTCAATATATCACATGAGAATAAGTGGCCAACCCCTCCTTTGGATTTGCAGGGTAGGAAAAGTTTTTCTTCATCCTCTTAGGGTTCCTGGCTCAATCTGAAAATTAAACCGATGAAGATTAATAGGAGAAAAGCATGCGCATGTATTTAATGTAAGTTTTGTGTGGTGTGGGAATCTTCAAAAGGAAATGAAGACCTGAAGGAATAGTTAAACCTAACTATTTTTAAACTAGGTTTGATGAAGAGTGGGCAGTCATGGAGAAATAGGGTAGGGCAAAGACTATGAAGTATAGTAGACTGGGGAATTGAGCAAAGCCTGCTCATTGGGATTCTTATTCTTCCATCTGAGAAGGATGTTCCTTAACCCTGGGTATAGGGAGGGCACCTCTCAGGGTCTTGTGACCTGCTTCAGGGGAGTGGGGGAAGACAGAGCGACCTTCCCGCATCTGCTCTTTTTCCAAACTCCTTCAGCTTAAGGTACTCAGTATACCAAGGTGGGGTGTTTTAGTGTTAGCGTGTTCTGAACATGTTCTGGCATATCAGAGTAATGGAGGGAGATGTTTAAAAATACAGCCCAAGAGTACAAACATAAATGAAGTATTCAAACAGAAGGAAAAATGGTTCTTACATCTGTTAGGTTTCGGAGGTACGCAGAGGAGTAGAAAGCAAAAGTGGAAAGAAACACATTTTCGGTAAGTGAAGATCTCCTTTGAGTTTTGACTGTTGGTCTTGTGTACACCATCTTTATTAACTGAAAGAACAGGATGAACATCATTAAGTTTTATCTAAGGAGCTAAGTCCATATTTTCTGAATCCTAAAAACTGGAAGAAAATTAAATCCTTGTACATTTGACTTTTCTCACCATTTAAGACATTACACTAGAATTTTTTATCCAGTTCTGTCTTGATGCATCTTTAGTTAGCTAATCAAGACATAGGACAAAATATAGAGTCATCAAAAATTATACACTAATTTACAATATAGGGTACATTATGTTCACTCCTATTTGAACAAAAGGACATGGACTGTTCTGTATGTTTCCTTTTACTTTTTCTGGAAAACAACAAATAAACCCTATTCATGTAACAGAAATGAATGATTTGGGGTTTGCTTTCATTCTGTTTTTGGTGCAGTGGGAACTTAGAAATACTTGTGATACAACCCAAGGAGAGATCTTTCTGTCCTTTTAAAATTAGTATCCTCTAATAATGGTTTCACCCACACCTAATTTGACAGGATTTTTTTTTAATATCTCCTGTTTTTCGAAAATCTCCCAAGCATTTATTCTATTTTTACTTTAAAAAAGCATGAGTGGGGAGAGGAGCAAACAGAGAGAGAGAGGCAATCTTAAGCAGGGTCCACGCTCTGTGTGGAACCTGACGCAGGGCTCAATCCCACGACTCTGGGATCATGACTTTAGCCGAAATCAAGTCAGACGCTCAACCAACTGAGCCACCTCAGGTGCCCTGAAAGCATTTATAATAGTTAACACAAAACAAAGTGTTCTTTTTTTATACTCCTACTTCATATTTTATTAAATTATGTAATTAAGACTTCCATGAGTGGGCCTGAAAACAAAGATAATCGACTCTTAGTAAACATAAAACTCAAGTGGAGAGGACAACATGTGCATTGGTATACCAGAAAGATAAGAGAACGATAATGATTAATTTTGTTCCCTTATATTTCCTTGGGATTTAATGAAAAGCCATGGAGTTTTTAGTACAGATTCCACATAAAAGTTTTTCAGTGCCGAATTCTAAATATGCTAAATTTTAAAAGAGTTGTATCAATATTTTAGGCTGGCAGCCTTATAAACACATGGGTTGCAGATCTCTGCAATCAATCTCACGATGTTTTAAAAGGCAGTATTGTTGAACTTTGGCATTTAAACATTTTTCGCTGACTATTCTTCCTAAAACATGTATGATGTTCATTATGTCCTGAAGTAATTTAAGAAATAATCAAAGTTAATCAATGCCATAGACTGACAAATTGCTTTGTACCACCAAATTCACATTTAAAACATTTCCCTCGATAGTGATTTAAATCCTCCTCAAACTTGAATACTCTCAGGTTTATTAAAAAAAAAAAAAAGGTTTCAATTTTAAATCCTGTAACTATAGAGATAATTTTCATTTCATAAAAGCATTGAGATGATTAATCAATGATTTCTAAGTGTATCACAGATAGAAATTGCAGGCCTCGGTGATGAAAATTATAAATTATAACTGTTCTCACCCTTCACCTTTTGAAGACAAATTTGAAATACCAGATGGGTTAAATTTGACGGCTGATTAATAGAAATGGAAAATAAATTTTCAAAAAGGATCCATGATCTCATTCTAAATTGCTTAAAGAAAAAATTTTAGGTTTACTCATTTTTAAGAAAATTTTTATGGAATAATATAATGTGGTTTGCAACAAAGGAGTGAGAAACTTAGGAGAAGCTTAGCGTGAGAATTTTACTACTTAGTTGTACAATATATGAAATCTAGTGGAAGAAAATATTTCAGAAGTTTGGCATTGTCTAGAATAGTAAAAATAGAAATTTAAAACTGGTCCATTGACTGCCCACCCCCATTATAATAATAAGGCAAGTAGGTCACCAAAAGGAACTTGGTAGGAGTAAAATCCATAAACAGAACTTTAATCTGAATTGAATGCATAGAAGATACCACTAGGATAGCATTCAAGAAAAGGGTCTTAATTACTCAGAAGTCAAAATTGTTGAAGGAATGGGAATTTTTAAATCTTTGTTGGGATTACTGGATATCTAAGGCCTATTTACATTGTTTCCATCTCTTAAAATGATTTGGGGAAGGATTTTGAAATTGCCTTTAGTCAATGTGGGTTCCCTGTGTTGTGTATACTGTTGGCATTTAAGACAAATCTAAGAGTTCTAGTAAATCGTGAGGTTGAGTGCTTTGTGAAGACACAAACTGTAGGATAAAGGGATTAATCTAGTCATGATTTCTGCATGTATGGTTTTTCAATGCATTTGTCCTCTCTTGTTTCTAAGATTTTTGGACGCCTGGACCTAATTACTTGCCACCATGATACTTGCACCCTGTTCTCTGCAAATAAATAAAACCGCCAATAAATAATTATGGTGGTTTTTTCGGTCCAGGAGATTTGCAAATTTGGGGATTTTTAAGAAGTATCGTGGTAACTAAATTCTATTTCCTTTGTTAGAGGTAAACAGGAAAGGAAAATTAGTAATAATTAAATTTGGAGAGTTGGGAAGAACCTTCAGTTGTTTCTCTTCCGTCAAATACTTTTTATACAATTTCTCTAGTTTGAAAATTTGAGTTCTGTGAATGTGAGATCTAGGATCAGAAAAGGTTTGAGGAGTTGTTTTCCTTTGTACTGTGTTACCAGCAGTTCTGTTGACCTTCACCCAAATGGCAGTGAGACCACAGCTGAGGGGAAAGCTGTAGCACCACTGAGGGAGGCCTGCTGCATGGGGAGGAGGGTGGCACAAAGGCTCTCGAAGCCGAAGAGGTGACTGACACTGGTGCTACAGTCACAAACGTAAACGTGGTGGAAGCAATATGACCGAGGCAGCGGTGGCTTAAGAATTTGTGACTTACAGGCAGACTTTGAAGAATGTTGGCAGCTCATTGCCAAAATGGTAGAAGAAGAGTTGGAGGGGGTTGAGAGATTGACGATTTAGGGAGAAAAAGTAGTGTCAAGGAAAGAGAAAGTTGGCTATTTGGGAATAACGACACATAGGTCAGTTCTACCCTAGGCTGCATCGTAAAGGCTCTGGTATTCTTTTCATCATGGGAAATGGCTCTTAACTACAAAGTGTGATTGGAGTGTGGAGGTTTTATAAACTGGTTTTTAACGAGTGGCCTGTTCAGTGCTTCCACTAGCTTCCTTACAGAGAAACAAAGACTATTAAAAGTTCAAACACTATTACGAAGAAATACTAGTTCATACTATTTATGGTTTATAGCCATGTTTTCCTCTACACCTCTCCCCACCTTCCACCTCTTAGCTCGCATTGCTCGAGCTGTCCATCTCTATGACTAGAAGGATTGAAAAACTCTTCTACTTTATATCTGAATTTGAAAGAGATCCAGATATGGGCCAAAAACTGACTTCTCTCTGAAAGCTGAGATTCTTGTTCTTTGGCCACAGTCTGATGTTGCACATTAAGACACAAAAACTTTATCCTCATTTCTAATTAAATTATCAGAGGAAGGAAGCACTAGTGAATACACATTGTTCATTCAACTACCTTTTGTGGGCATCTAGATAAGCCAGAGCCAATTATTGTAAGAATTTGCAAGATTTCTCTAAACTGATTTGTTGTTTTGGATATTCCTTTATTTCTTTAAAAAGTTTTTTTTTTTTTTAATGTTTATTTGTGTGAGAGAGAGAGACAGAGCAGGGGAGGGGCAGAGAGAGAGAGAGAGAGACAGACAGACAGACAGAATCCAAAGCAGGCTCCAGGCTCCAGGCTCCAAACTGTCAGTGCAGAGCTCAATGCGGGGCTCGAACTCACAGACCTCAAGATCGTGACCTGAGCCAAAGTTGGACGCTCAATTGACTGAGCCACCCTGGTGCCCCTCCTTTATTTATTTCTAATAATTAGTAACAGATCTCTGTAAAATGAAAGCTTGTCCAGAAAGAGCAGGAAACTGAGAAGACTATCTCTGTCCTGGTACCACACTTCCTTTTCCCTGGTCTTGGGAAACGCTCAGACCTAGTGCCCGGGAAAAGTGGTCCACTTGTGTCCTAGGAATGGTCTTTTATTAAAAAACAGAGAAGACTCAAGGTGCTACTCTCTGATGCTTCATAATCATCTATCACCATTTAAGATATACACAGTGAAGTTACTAATGACTTAAATTTATTTTTTATTTTTCTAAAGAAACATTTTGTCAAATATGAAATGAGAGAAATCTATTTGGTTTCAAAGATTACTCATGCTTTCCTTGCCCAGGTAAAGAGTACAAGAGTGGCTGTAAAAACAATGTTAATGTTATTGGGGAGGCTAAAACACTTCTGCTATATGATACATCCAAAGCTACATCATGAAAATGATACATTAGTACAATTTTTAAGGAAGCTTTCAGAACCAAAGATCCAAAGAAATTCCCACAATAATTATTCTTTCTATTTAATCTTTGCTGGTTTCCTTCCAAGATCTTTTAGAATGCTTTTCTTCTCTTTCCTGTTTTCTTTCATCAATATTAATTTTTTATTTAGGCAATCCTGCTTTTTGTCACAATTACGAGATTTTTACATTTAGAAAACTATTGTTAATATTCTCTGAAGTCAATTAGATGTTCCCCTGGCATAAATATAAACTATAAGATTTGCTATTTTTTACTGTCCATTTTTACCAATCGACTGTGAACTTGTTTTCACACCAAGCACTGTGCCTGGCACAAGGGCAATGGTTATGAATTCTTTGGTAAATGGATGGCAGTGTTATCTGCCAGAATTCTACAAACACTCAGAGGATCTGAACGATTTTAAACTCTTTCAATTGAGCAATTGCTATACAACAATACGATTTTTGCCCTTACAGCTAGAATTTTGTTGGCTTCATGATAAGTGTTTATTGATGATGCTGTCAATGACACAGTCATCAGAATAAAAAATGAAAAAGCATAGATCCCCTTGCAAGAGAAGGATGGATAATAAGCTTGTGTTTCCTCCTGAATTACATATTGTACAAACACAGAACAAATATTTATATGAACAGGTAAATAATTTCTCTTGTTTAGACAGGTTAAAAGAAGATTTCCTTCGTGGTGGAGACATAGTCATTGCTTTAGGTAGAATGCATAATACCCTTGTTTACAGTCTTAAGGGAATAATTCACGTGTGTGTGTGTGTGTGTGTGTGCATGTGTGTGTGTGTTTTCCCTACTTGCTTTTTTATTTCATTTGCATTTCCAAACTGATTCTTCATTTCAGAAGCTCAAATTGATTCATTTGAGCAGCCTTCCAAATCTTCCACTGTGCTTATATTGTTCAGTGACATGTAGTCCTTCCCCCTACCCCAACACTCATACTCCCCATCTCAGTACTAGAAGAATGCTTTATCACCTATCCATGGTGGCTATTAATAGGCTGCTGAGCTAACTTGTCATTTCTGAAGTTTATTTTTATATGAAAGAAGGATAACATTTTGTTAATTTTCTGCTTATGTAATTGCTGTGCTTAAAGAAAGAACCTTTTGTTTTTACAGTTTTCAAATTTTTTGTGAGTCTATCCATTAAACAGATTTGGAACAACAGGTAAATGGTATTGAACTGTGATTTGCGCATCTTTCATACCCTGTTGATTTTGAGATAAATCAAGATTTCATTTCCTCATTTTATGAGTAAGATAAAAATCTGATTTCCAAAAATAAGCAAACAAAACAAAAACAATTTACACACGGCATTCTTTCTGTTATACCAGTGAGCTGTTTACACCCTCATATTGTAGCTTTCCAAACAGTTCTTATATAAGATATTAGAGCAACTAGCCTACAGAAGCATGCTGGGAATTGCATGCCGTTACGGCGTAAAATAATGCAGGTCCCATGAGGCCAAGGCCCGTGCTTAGCTTTCTTTATTACCAGTGCCATCAGATAGTGTAGCACACGGTGCACGCTCAAGAAGTGTTTGAGAAAAAGAAGGCAGCCTGGAATAAACAGTTCCGTAGGAAACACATGCTAGCTTGCAGTCTTAAATTACTTTCATTTGTATTTATACATATACGTGAAGTTTCATGAGTAATAAGAAAATAGTTAATTTTTTGAACAGCTCTTGTATGCTAGGCAGTGTGCTAAGGACCGTTATAATTACTCTTTCAATTTTAGGAGGTCAATTTTAGCCCGCTTAGAAGATGAGGAAAATGAGGGAGGAGAGTGTATCTGGAGTCCTTTAAATGCAGAAGGGTTTTCTCCATCTGAGATAGTGTAAATGTGGCTGTGTTTGAAGTTAGGTGAGAGATAAGATACACTTCTATGTATTCTGGTTTGGGGAAACCATGACTCAATTAATCTCCACCTGATTCTGCCATGTTGACTTAGAAAAATGACTTGCTAACTTAGGTTTTTCAAAGCAGTAGAATTTAAAATGAAATTGAAATGCATATTAGCAATTAAGCAAAGGTATGTTTCTTCCTCTTTATAGAGGTAGTGGTTTAGGTTTATCATTTCAAACACCAGTGAAAATAAAAATGTGAAATATGACAGACCAAAGGCCAAAACAACCACTGTATCATCTATTAATGCAATTTCAAGGCAACTGGCACCATGGTGTCTCTTTTCCCAGATAGCAATATTACTATTTAATCCGTGATTATAAATTTAAGAGTAAACATTAATAGTTGATGCCATTTGATTAAAATGAAAATCGCCCCAAATCTTTGGGGATTGTCACCCATTCCTTGTTTACAGATGCATGAAACTTGAACATTTTCCTTTTAACATTAGAATTGGCTTTGCTTATAAATCCCATCACCGACCCAGAGGGTGTTTCTGCATAGCTGTCAGGGATGGATGGATTCAAAAGAGGCAGCAGGGGGTGGGGGGGGGTGGGGGGGGAGGGGAGCTTCCTATCAAGAACTGGTGTCAATAATTAGCTGTTTATCACGCAGAGCTGGGGATAATGAAGATGGGGAAGAGAATATTCCTGGTGGTTTTAAAATCCAAACATCATTATTTTCTTGACCACGTAAAAAGTGTATATTTATGTAATTCATGCATTAAGAAAAAGAAACATGAATGAAATGTTAACATTATTGAAATGTTAACATTAATGAAATGAAAACGTTATTCAGGTAGCAAAAAGACATTAATCATTGGTTATTTTGGTGACAGAACAGACTCTCCTGTGTGTCACAATACCACCTACTGTCCATCTATTCCCTGACGTTGAGAGGCGTATTTCTCCACTAGCAGGGCTTTGGTAGAAACACAAGGCCCTGCCTGTGCGGCACCTCAAAGGGCTTTCTATTGGGTCATGTTTATCATGGATCCATTTCCAGCCAGCATTAGGCCTATCTAGGCTTCATATTCATCAACTGAGAAATGAGTTCAACCATTTAGTGACAGAAACGTAGAATCAATTAATAAGCAATAGAAAACTCTAAGACGATAAAGACTTTCCCAGTATTAAGCAAATTCTATATTTAATGGCTTATGAAAATGTACTTCTATGCCATATATAAAGGAAAAAAGAAGAAAGAATCCCAGCAGAAACCCTAAATCTTAGTGGGACTTGTACTTAGCATTTTATTAACTTGTGTTGGTGCCTTTTTTTTTTTTTTTTTTTTTGGTTATAAACAACAGTTCTTCCCATATTGAGAACTAAGAAGAAGGAAGGTAGATAGGGAGGTAGACCAGTTGCTGAGCCCTACTTTGAGGCCACTTTCCCTGGCAATCTTGTAAATGTCTATAAGACCTGGTGTCATGTCTTATTATTCATTCCCTCTTCAACTCCCTTCAGTTTGGTTTCTATCACCTCCTACTGCTGTCTGATTACCAATAGATACCACAATATGCTTATAAAGTAAGTGCCATTTTAATTTTATGGATGATGGGACTCAGGGAACAGCCTCAGGGAAGTTAAAGGTCTTGCTCAAGCTCACACACTTATAAGAAGTAGACTGAACTTAAAACTGAGGTTTTTCAGCACTAAAATATGTATTGCAAAATTTCATTTCAGTGTCTCCCTTTGTCTTCACTCCTTGGTTTGGCATAATGCCTTCCAGTTTCTCTCCTTAAACTATATTTTTATCTTTCTCTCTGTTGTGCATTATAAAGACCCCTTGTACAGCCATGTTAGTTGGGTATCGATTTTGCAGGATCCCACATACTGGACAGAGTGCCTGACGGCTGTGCCCTCAGTCCACCATATGTATTTAATCTTTACAAGTTTATTTTTTTTTAATTTTATAATGTTTATTTTTGAGAGAGAGAGAGAGAGAGAGAGAGAGAGAGAGGTGGGGAGGGGCAGAGAGAGAGGGAGACAGAGAATCTGAAGTAGGCTCCAGGCTCCGAGCTGTCAGCACAGAGCCCGACATGAGACTCGAACTCACAAACCATGAGGTGATGACCTGAGCTGAAGTCAGAAGCTCAACTGACTGAGCCACCCAGGAGCCCCTGCATTTAATCTTTACAACGAGACTGGTCAAGGCCAGGGTGAGTTCTGTGGATGTTTCAGGCAGGCTAATTTGCTCCCCATCAAACAATATTCTTCACGTATTTGTTCAGCATTTAATTAGATAGGACGAGTCTTGAATAAGGAAGAGACACACAAATGATACTCCTTCAGGTGACCAGAGCAGCACAGTCCACTTTGGGGGCTGGGGTGGGAAAGCTTTACAGTTTCTTCTCTGAAAACAGTCACGGGGATGGCAGCTTTAGGTTGCATCGCCTTTGGCAAGGATGGGCTAGGAAGCTGTGGAGTACTCATTATATGCTCCTTCTCAATCCAGATGGCTAATCAAAGTGTTCCTTCTAACCACACACGATCTTTCAAGAACTTTCTAGAACTATAACTCTCTCCATCATTATATTTAGGAGATGTTCTCTGACCACTTACTGATTGGTGCTCTGTATATCTGACCCAGATGACCTGACTTGAAACTCTCATTGATAACAGCATTATTATTTCCATTTAATGGAAGGATACTAGCACTCAAACCCCATGGAGTTCAAACTCCATGCTCTTTTCCAAGTAATGTATTATCTTTCCTCTGAACTTCAATTTTCTCACTTCAGAGTTTATACTTGCCACTTGACCTGCCCAGAACATGGTTTTACTTTTTTCTATGCCTGTTCCATCAGCCTTGGCTACTCTTGACTTTTTTTTAATGATGTATTTATTGACCTACAGTATTAGTTTCAGGTGTATAACATAGATTAGACCATTCTATGTATGATGCAGCGCTCACCATGTAAGTGTAGCTGCATCTGTCAACATTCAACACTATTACAATATTATTGGCTATATTCCCTATGCTGTACTTTTCTACTTCCTGATGGTCTTTCCAACTTTGGCTTTTAGGGTTGAAGTTTAAGCTAGTTTTGTCTCCTTATACTGCTGCTCTTCGGTCTTATAGTTCCTGGTCCTATACTGTGAAAGTGTTCCATCTTTATCTACTCTTGTGACAGGAGTTACTTTGGGATTAAATGTTAACCAGTCTCACTCCTTCCACTCTTTCTACCCCTTCTCTCCAATATGTTCTCACCGCCTCTGTTTTCCCTCCTGGCAATGGTCTCCCAGAAATTTATTTATGTCACTAAACTTTATCCTACATTTTGAATTACTAGTGGACATTTCCACTTAAAAACCCTGCCAAGACATCATTGATCTTTTCTTAAATTGGCCCCTGCCCTTTCCCAAGTTTAAGCTGGATTCCTCTCCATCCATTTTGCCACTCCCAGGATAGACCAAGTTTTAGCGATTATTGCTTCCCATGGCTTAATTTCTGTCATGGCTGCTTAATTTCTGTTATTGCAGCTTCCACAAAACTCATCTCTCACCTCTTAAGGGCAAGACTCGTGGGAGAGGTTCTAACTGATCTCTCTGCCTCCATTCCCTCCTTCTACCAGCATGTTTTCGATGTTCCTGTAGGATTAGCCTTCTGAAAATCTAATTTGTGTCTATCACTGCTCTGTTTACAAAACCCCAATATTTTCCTCAGTGGGAGACTAAGATCCTACTCCTTAGTACTTCTAGGCAGACCAAGAATCACTTCACCTTATTTTGTTCTCAGGAATGCTTTGTGCCACTTTGCTCAGTGATCCCCAGTAGACTTGCTCTCAGTGTCTCCCATCTGACCAGGATGCCTCTTTGCCTCTGTAATCACTGTCATTTTCAAGACCAATATACAATAGTGTTTCTTCCATAGATCCTTCTCAGACAGCACCCCTCTCCCAAGGAAAAGACTTTGTGGTCTTCTCTGGACAATCCCAACTGCAACCAGATCTTTCTTTGTAGCCGGTGAATTCAACCACAGCTCGGTCATTTCCTGCTGCTTGTAGGTCATTGCCTGTCACAGTGGCAGGCAGAATTGATCCGGGAAGTATCTCCATCTATCAGTAAGACAGCCAGAATGACTCGATCATTCGTGCCCAGTCACGATCCAGTCACTTTGATAGGAAGACAGCCCCTGCCACAATGTCGTCCTCTTGCTTCATTTGCACCCAGCTCTAGTTTTGAAGTGGGGGAGGGGTGGGGAAGGCAAATTGTAACCATCGCTATTCCACTTCATACTTTATGTTTTAAACTGTCACATACATTTTTGGGCATAATTATAAGTCAGTAAATTTTATTGGCATGAAGAGATAACTTTACAGTTTTAAAAAGATGAATTTATTTTTGGTTGCTGAATCAAATGCAATTTAAAGTTTCAGGATGTTTACATTTTATTAGTAACAAATTGATAGCACATGGGTTTCTTTCTGTTTCTTACAAAGTCAGCAGACCTACTTTCACTCTATTTTGTTCTATTATCAGAGGAGTTTTTTGATACGTGTATAAGCAAATATTTTCTTATAGTGCAGCAGAACTGAGATGCTAAAATGTTTTAACAAATCAGGTTTTCCAGTTAATTTGGGTTTATTCAAACCCAAGATACTGAATGTCTTTGATTACTCAGGGGTATTTCTAGATATGAGACATCCTAAGATTGTATTTCAGCACATTCATCTGCATATCATGAAGTTTTCATAAGTACAAACTTTTTCTTGAGTTTCACAGGACTGATCTCAATTTAAACCAGCATGCTTACTTATCACCAGTTTGCTTTATAAATTTTTTAAGTAAAAAAACAATAAGTGAATAGCTAATATTTACTGAATACCTAACTCATTGTATGTAGAGATGCCATATTTAGGGAGTAAAAGTGCAAGACTGACAGTTACATTTAAATTTCAGATAGTAATGGATAGTTCTTTAGTATACATAGGTCTCAACAATATTTGAGGCATGTGTATACTAACAATTATTCATTGTTTATGAAACAATGAAATTCAAATGTAATTGGATGTTTTGCGTTTTATGTGGCAACCCTAATTATATGATTTATGCTATTTTTTTTTTACAAGTTGGTGTAATTAACACCATTTCACAGACAGTACAGGCTACCATTATGAGACTTTAAAGAACTTACCGAAAGGTCATAAGCTAGTATGTGAAAGAAGGGTTTGTACCCAGGTCTGCTGAACTTCAGAGCTGAAGCTCTCATTCCTTTCCTTCACATTAAGTTCCTAGAATTGGAATTTGGGGGTGAAAAGTTACAGAGATTTTAAAGGCTTTTGATTATTACCAATTTGCCTTCTAGAATGTGAACAGATTTATACTTTTACCAATATCTATTTCCCTGAACCTGTACCAACACTGGCATGATTTTCAAAATCTTTGCTAGTTTAATAAAGCATAGACTAACCTTTATTGATTGTTCACTTGATTTTGGTGAAATTGTTAATTTACAAGACTATTAGTATTCTGTTTGTGAGGTTCTTATTCTTTAAAGTTGAAAATTTGAAAGCCAGCAGGTATAATGTTTATGCAGCTTGAGTCTCAGACTTGAGTGTGCATCAGAGTCACCTGAGGGCTTGGGAAAGCACAGATTTCTCCTTCCCACTTTGAGAATTTCTGATTCAGCAAGTCTTGGGTGAGGCCAGAGAATTCTCGTTTCTAACAAGTTTCCAGGTGATGTTGATGCTGTCGTTCTGGGAACCATACTTAGAGCACCACAGGCTTGTTGGACGGGCCAAGGCTCATAGTACAAAGAACAGCTACATATGCCATTCATTGGGTAGCATTACACTTGCTACCGATCGCAAAGTTAGAACCCCATGCAGGACAAGAGAACCGCTGTAATCAAAATCTGAGTATCAAGCTTGATAGAGGACAGGTCCTTATGGTTAGTTGTAAATAATGCAGTAAAACAGTTTTTCAGCTAATTTGTCAAAGATAAATAATAAAAGCATCAGCTCTTTAGGCTATGGATAGAACTTTAGTATTTGTCTCCACTGTACAAAAACCAAATTCTGAGTCTATGAAGAACAATGGCACACCTTTCCCCAAGTGGTTCAGAGAAGCCATCACCAAATACATATATATTTGGTGTGCTTTTAGTTGAGCACAGCCTTCAGGTAAGTACTGTTCAGGAAGTAATTACAGATCTTCCTCAGCTTATGTTGGGGTTATGTCCTGATAAACCCATTGTTAAGTTGAAAAGTTGACCAGAAGTCAAAAGTGCATTTAATACATCTCATCTACCAAACATCATAGCTTAGCCTACCTTAAATCTGCTCAGAACACTCCCTTTAGTGGGCAAAATCGTCCAACACAAAGCCTATTTTATAATAAAGCATTAAAAATCTTGTGTAACGTATCGAATATGGTACTGAAGTTCAAAAACAAAACCAGAATGGTTGCAGCTGTATTGGTTGTTGACGCTTCTGATCTTCTCTGCCAATGCCCAGTATCAGGAGAGAGGACGGTACTACATATCACTAGCCTGGGAAAAGATCAAAATTAAAGCGTGGCTTCCACTGAATTCCTGTCACTTTCACACCATTGTAAAGTCAAAACATCCTAAGTTCTTGACCTTCAGTCCTTGATGCTAGGAAAATGTACCTTTCTAAGCTCTGTGGACAGGGACCATGACTATCTTGGTCATTGTTGCATTATCCGCATTTAGCACAGTGCTGACAGGGTATCAGAGGTCATTGAAGGTATGATGAGTGACTATGGGAAAGATTTCTAAGTTCCCTCAAGCTTTGGCTCAAGATCATTTCAGGTTTTACTTATTTTGTAAGGGGTCTGTGAAAGGGGGAAATAAAGAGGTAAGTTGCCAAAAATAAGGAATGTAACTAGTTCTGGGGTGATATCCTTTAACAGAGTGAAGGGAAGACTTGATATCTTTGTAGAATAAGATAAAGTAAGTGAAAATATCATAATGCCTGACCTGAGAATGGGGGCCTCAGAAGAAACTTCTTCCTCTTAGGCAGAGCAGGATGAGTTTTAGAAGAGGCAGGAATATGTTAAAGGTTTTGCTCTGTATTTTGGGTCAGAATAGCAGGGATTTTGTTCACTGGTAGTAATGACAGAGAGACTCCTATAAATAGGACTTTTCTAAGGTACTGAGCCTTATACCTTGGAGGGGCGAAATGGCTCAAGGGATAACTTCGGGAGAGAAACCTGGCCAGTATCATCTGAAGTGAGGAGTGCTTTGTTACTGCTCAGCACCCTATATGTGCTACTGACCTCTGGCTGATTAAAACCCAGCAAGAGGTTTACTTACCTCAGGACCCTACTATGAGGCTTGTATGCCTCTGATAATTTTGCATGTTATAGAAAAAGTTCCTTTTAATCAGTCAGAAAAAAAAATTATCATAGTATCCTTATCCCCTTCGTTCTTGTTCATTTGACGTCTGTGTCTTGGCCTTAAAGACCTCCATTCCCCAGTGACTTCCCATGGCTGACCAGTTCCTTGACATGGAACATTGTCCCTTGATGACTTACTGACTTGGTTCCTTTGGCATCCATGTTTTGTTATAGCTCAAGTTAGGCTGCGTGCCTTGCTATTCACTCTCTATTCACTGGGCATACAATAACTTTTTTTGGAATCGTGACTACACACACTGCTTTTTTTGTTTTGCTTTTTGCTTTTGTTTTTGTTTTGTTTTTTTACCTCTGTCAGTCTTCCACCTTCACATTTACCTACCTCTTCCCATCACTTATTTTTTAACTTGGAGTTTCCCTTACCTGCCGTCTCTTGACTTTCCCACCTTCACCCTTCTGTTAAATGGAGCACTCTCCCTTGTGTTCCCCTAGTGCTCACTTTTACCATAATATTAATTGTATGGTATCATTGCATTATACATACTTGTTTTCTAGTTTACTTCTACCATTAGCCCTGGAAGATTTATGAAGTCAAGGACAGAGTTTCAGTCATCATTATTCATTGGATTCCAGACACTCAGTAAGCATTATAGATGTTCACGGCATCACAGTTGAATGAATACACAAATGAATGAAGGCAGCAGAGCCAAGAAGCCATATGTGTTTGAAGAAGTGGTTTGAGAGGGGGAAAAATAGTCATGAGCGAAATTGGCACAGTGGACAGGACCAGAATATAATCTTCTACTGATCTGTCTTTCAAAACTCTGCTGTTTTCTTACCTTTAAATAGAAACTGCATTCTTCGTTGCAAAAAACAAAACCTATCCCATTTAAGGTGAAAGGGATCTTATAAAGGATATTAGGAGGCATCCATGTTTTCCAAGAGGAAAAAGAGTTAAACTTAGGCGGTCAGCCAGGAACTATGCTCGTATTACACATTAGGCTGTCCCACAGGAAACTCTGCTGCCATTGACCCCAGGCACAGGTGACTTACATCAGGGCCTCTGAGCATGAGAGTCCCTGCTTAGACCTCTACCGTAGCTGCCTCTGGGAACTGAACACCCTTCTGCCCTTTGCCCCTTCGCACAATTCTGCCCTCTTTACATCATTTCCTCCCTAAGAAGTCTCAGGAGCATGTTTCTGACTATCCCTCCTACAGAACCTGCATATCTGTGTCCCAGCTATAAGGGAGATTGGCAAAAGTCTTCCAGGAGGGAATCAGGACTCATGGGTAGAAAGTTACAAAACCTAGAAGATGTGAATAAGACAAATGTCCACTATACTACCTTGACATGCATGGGAGCTGGAGGTTACATTAAGTAGCTTTTTGTAATCCTTTGCTTGTAGGGCTCTGTGGCATCCATTAGTTTTTACAGCTGGCCTTCATAGAGCCTGTTTTTGAGTTTTGAATAGACAGTTTTTTTACACAGATTATTGCATCTTTTTTTATGGCTCCTAACATCTCAGTGCTGATGTTCTCTCCTCTATTGCTCTTTGGAAGACATACCAGTAAGTATTTTGCTCTCATTCTGTGATCTCTTAGAATGCCCTGATAACCCCCAATTTTTTTTTATTCAGTTTGAACAGTGTTATTGACATTTTAAAAGTGAACAAGTTGACACTGAAATTACATAAATGATGGCAAATAGCAGAAGTTCACATTTGGTCATATCCCAAGCACTTGATGGCTATGTCTGAACCTAGGATCTTAAGGGAATATAAAGGCCAAAATTAAGGGCTGACATAGGTAAAGAAGGATTGGGTGGTAATTTTAGCCTTTAGAGCCTCTCAAGGAGTTCTAAGGATGCCCACTTAAAAGGTGAAATTAGAAAATAAAGAAGAAAGTTCCACTAGGTTTGATTTTTTTCTTTTCTTTTTTTTTTTTTTTTTTTTTTTTTTTTTTTTTTTTTAACTTCGCTTTCTCCAAGCAGTTTTGTGTGTTTCACTTGGAGTTAGTTGCATCTCATGATAGCTGTTGAAGTCGGTGGAGCTGGGTTACTCCTCAGCATGCTCACCAATAAACATTTGCTTTAAACAAACACACCATCCTCCAAATTACCTTCTTTCTCCCTATGCAGTCAATATTCTGGTAAGATCATAAATCTGAAGAGAAATTATTCAGCCAAACTCTTCTGTTTTATTAGCTAAAGAGAATAAAGGGTAAGATGGTGGGTGGGGGAGGCGAGGAGGCATTCTCAAATCTCTCAGCAGAACCAGATTTTCCAATGCATTGTCTGCAACACCATTTTTTCCCTTACAAATTGACATCCGTTGTCTCTATTGTTGCCTACTTACCTTTCTCTATAGTGCTCTCAGGTCACAAGAATGTCAAGTACTGTGGCATTTTCTTAGGACTCAGGCCACTTTACCTGTGAACTACATTCCTGTTTTGCCTTTTACCCAAGATTGTATGGCATTTGCCTTGCCTTTATTTCCAATTCTGTACTTGACTCTGCCTCCTTCTTTTGTTTCAAAAAGTGGGTATTTCCAGAGTTCTACCCCTGGTTCTTTCCCCAGCATTCTGTGCACATTGACAATCAGATATTGAACCATCTCCAAGTCTTCAATAACCACATCTACTTAGATGATTTCCCAAATTGATGCCATACCATTACTATCTGAATACGGTTGTTCAAGATTTAGGAGATTTGTCCAAGCTGGGTGGTTATTTCCCAGATCTAACCATTATTAGCTGGGCACGCTATTCAGCCTCTTTGGGCCTCAATATCTCCCCTAGAATATGAATATTGAAAAAGTACACCTACCTTATAAGTTGTATGAAGATTCACAGTACCTAATAAAATTGTTAATGCGTAGACAAGTGGTTAACATAGTTAAGTGCCATATACATGTTTGCTGAATCAAATGAAACATTGATGCGGAAGTCATAAACATATAGGTGATAAAGAGGTAGACATGGAAGGAAAACAGACCAGGAGAACCTCAGAAATAAATGTGTAAGGTCAAGGAGTAGAAGGGGAGACCACATAGTGAAATGTCCTACACTGTACCCTATGGTAATGGATATTCTCATGCTTTCCACCCTCCTGACAGCTTAGTTTATTCTGCTCCCTCTGACTGGATTATCACTCACCATCATGCGCACTTCTTTCTTTGACATAATACAAATCCTGCTCGTTCTTCAGAGGTCATTCCAACTTGTTTCCTCACTAAAGGACTTTGTGCTGAGGTCACCATCCCTGTTTTTAGAACCATCTTCATATTGAAGCCTATTGCTATCTGAGTATCTTCTTAAGTTATATGGAAAATTTCTTTGGGTATAAAGTTCATATCCTACATAAGTTTGTCTTCCTTGGGTCCCCTGATGTCCTATCTTCCCTATGGTTGGCATTTAGTTTTCAAATAACCATCAAACAAATGAGTCACATTATGAATTGCTATAAATTATGGAGGATGGAGTGGGTGAATAGTGAAAATGAGCAAGTCAGGCCACTGTTTTCCTCCCCACAGTCAGTAGGTGATATAACACAGCTGAAATAATTTAGCTTTGCGCAGTGGCAGTATCGTAGCCAATGAGGTTTATCCGAGGCACGATTATTGCTAATTGAAATAATTTAACACAGGTGACTATGCCAGCCAATATTTCCATGTTTTCCTGACAACTATTACTTAGCTCTTATAAAGAAATCTTAGAGTTGATGCCTTAGAATTTTTCTGACCCAGTCCTCTCCTTTTTCTGAGGAGGAAGCTGGGTGTGGAGAAATCAAAAGCCTATGTGACGTCCCCCTGGGGAGTTATTGACAGGCAGCGGGAGTCATAGAGAGTGGGCATCTCAGGTTGCTTCAGCTGCTTCATAGTGTTTAAAAATCTCTGAGCCTATTTGTTTTTACTTATGGTAGTTGTCTATTATCTGTGGAATTAGCTTAATATCTGTGTAGTCTTGTAAGCAACTGAATGGGTGTTCAAAGTAACTATCATGATTGTTCCAGTAGTAGGATTCAGCAGTGGTGATGTTGTCTACGTGAAGCTCACCTAAAGTGACATTACTGATGCTAACTGACTGTGTGGGAGATGGTTGGTCCAGGGTGGGGATCTAGATCTCCTGCTTCTTCATCTGGGGGTGTTTATTATACTGTTACTGGTGACTTGGTGCATCTCCTAGACTAATGATTAGGCTACTTGATGTAAACCCCAAAATTTCAGTGGCTTTATAAAATAGCACTATTATTTCTTGCCTCTGTCCCAATCCAATGCAAGGCAAGGAGGAGGAGCTCTAATCAATTCAGTCCTCTGTGGACCCAGGTACTTACCAACTTGTCCTCTTGATCCAGCTACAGGAAAGTTGAGGGTCATGCCAGAGGATCTGTGGGAGCAAAGTGGCCAATTGGAGGATCTTCCTCCAGTCAGATTTTACCCCCATAGCCAGAATTGTCCAGAAACGTATCACAGCTGGGTGCACAGGAGGGAAATGGAAGTTGGTGAATAAACAAGCTGTTTCTCTTACAAATACTATTTTTTAAAACTTCCAAAGTGCAATGCCTGTAAATGATCCTGTTTGATCTTAGTCTGGGGGAGATTGCAGGTCAGGGGAATTGTATTTGCCTATATAAGGCTTTCTCCCGTGCTGTTAGCATACGTTCTTGAAACAGTTGCTAAAACAAGCTGTACCACAAATGATATCATAAAAACTTTGAGCTACCTGGCTTTAATTTTTCAGTTTTTAATCAGGGATACCACATTTCTTTCAGGAGGTCCTATTAGTAGGATGATTCAACTAATGTTCTGCACTTTTTGTGTGTTAACACAAATGCGAAACTAAAAATGTGTCATTTGCCCATTTTTCATCGCGTTCAGTGATTTTAGTTCTAATTAACTACATTAATTTATTTGGTTTAAAATTTTTAAATGCCAAACATTAAAAAGTAAAAGTTGGCATGCCTGAAAATGTCTTGAACAATTAGGTTGGTTCTTAAAACCACTATGTCTGTTAGATGAATGTAAGTGTTTCATATGACTTGGAAAACATAGAGAAAATAGAACATTGCTTAAATACCCTGAGTGTCACAAGAGTATATCAGGACCACTATTTAAAAAAAACCAAAAAACCAAAAAACAAAAAAACACCACTACATCCCATACCCGGACAAGAATTCAAAGTGTTTCATCATATCATTGGATATATACACTAGAAATTCACAATTCCCACCTTAACTCTTTATGGAATTAATGTTTTAAAAATTTGGTAAGTAATGCAGGAAATCACAAATGCTGCTTTTTAGGAAATGAGTTGATTTAAAACGACAAAGTGACTTTGGAAGCAGAATACGGAATAATTTAGAGCTTATTAAAAGGATACTACATTATTTAAAGAATATAAAAATCTACAGAATTTTTAGAGAGAAATATAATGAAGATATGTACAGTTAACATACAAATTTTACTTTTACTAGTAGTCCTGTAAAAGTGATTTTCATTAAAACTCCATGTAGTTAGCATTTTTCTTTTTAGAATACCAAAGAAAATTAGAAAATAGGATAGTTGTACTTAGGTTTTGTATTAAAGTAACACTAAGATGTTCTTAAAATTTTAAAAGAAATTAAAATGATGCTTACAAAATACCCTAAAATCAAATTTAGCGTTACAAAAAGATATTGGGTCATGGAGAACAAAATGCCTTATTGGGCTTAGTTACTTCAGTAACAACATTCTATTTGGATTCTAAAAAGATGTTAATTCCCCTTAGTGAACAAAAGTTCTTTTGAATATGATATTACTTCTATTTTTATGCTGTTAGAAGCCAAAATATTTTTTTTTATTCTTTATTACAAGCACTATTCAGAAAGTTAAGAGCATGAGCTCAGTGTTTGAGTATCTTTCAACCAACAGAGCACTATCATTATCCACCTCCTGAGGTATTTCTTTTTCTCACTGAAACCCTCTGCCAACCAAGGAAGGCCCATTAATCTACTTCACAGACCCAACAATGTTATTCTTTTTGAATCAATGAGGCAGAGCTACATTACATGTGTTAGTAGTTATATATGGATTTAGGCTAAGTAGCCTATTTATCTGTGTTCTCATTCAGCCATTTTGTGTTATGGCATTTAAAAAAAAAAGAGTAAAAAAACAAATTCAGGTACTGTATAAAAATACAAATAATTAAAAGTAACTTATGTGGGGTGCCTGGGTGGCTCAGTCCATTAGCATCCGACTCTTGATTTTGGTTCAGGTCATGATCTCAGGCCATGAGATCAAGCTCCGTGTAGGGCTTCATGCTGGGCACGGAGACTGCTTAAGATTCTCTCTCCCTCTGCCATTCCTCAACTCACACAAGCTCATACTCTCTCTCTCTCAAAAAAAAAAAAAAAAAAAAAAAAGAAATGCAACAAACAGCAGTCTATTCAACAACCTCCCATAGCTGAAAGAGTTATTTTTTTAAATATTTACAGCTCTCATATTGCTTCTATAACTATAAATAATCAACATTTGATCTTATATTCTCTTTTAAGGAAGGTGAAGATATAGCTTACCAATAATTACCCCATCCATCTCTCTACTTCTTTTCTAAATATAAATTTTTAGATCCTTGTCATCAGTCTGTTGGTTTACTAAGCATACTTAATATGCATAAACTTGAACTTCTTGTCCCAGAAAGCCTAGGCTATTTCTCTCCTATAGTATAGATGAGGATATTAAGTACTTGCATTCTTTCTCCCACCTTTCATCAATGATCAGCATCTATCAGCCATAACTTGACACACTATTAAATCAACACCTTTTAGATTCTTTTCTGTTCCTTTTAGATTATAGAGTTGAAAACTGTTAATTATTTACCTTATGATAATGGAAACACTGCTCCCATGGAAGCAAGTTGGTATGCCATGATGAGATATTCTTACTCTGTTTGTCTAATATCATAAGCCCTGTGAACTCTATGGAGATGATATCAAAGATCAAGTTCCAACGGATTGTCTTTTCTCACTTTCCATTAATTGATCAAAACTGTGCCACATAGTTTAGCTTGGTTAACATTGGGTAAAGTTAAATTCTCATTTATTTCATTTTATTTGTTTTTGTTAAATTATAGATTTCCACATTGGAAAATGGTTGAGAAGAGTTCCTTGTACCTTCCCTTGAGGATAATTTTGCCCCTATCTTACTGATTTCCTGTTGTTTCTTTCTAGACTAGCTGTGTAGGCATCTTTTGGAGATTGTTGTTTTTTTTGTGTGTGTGTTTTTTTTTTTGTTGTTTTTGTTTTTTTTTTTAACCACATTCTTACATCCCATGTCTGTTTCCATCCTCAAAAGGTGTATGAGAAGTAAGCTCACATTTTTATATATTGAAATTTTTTTTATTGTGACCTTATAGTTGATAGTTTGTATTAATAGTGGAATTGAAGTTTAGGATTTTCTCCCAGAACTTTTACAGCATGAAGTGTTGCTTATTTCAAATTAGATACCAGTTTTATTCACATGTATGTGCTTTGGTTTTGCCATAGAAGAAATGTTTCAATCTTTTGTCTCCTGTTTTCTGAAGCTGTATAAGATTACGTGTAGAACGGGTTCGTTTTACATTCTTCAGGCCTTTCAATGTAAAGATATGTGTCTTTACCTCTGGCAAGTATTTTTCTACTTCTTGAATTTTGCAATCTTTTTTCTTCTATTTTCTCTATTCTCTCTCTGAAATATCTCTTAATCGGGTAGTGGACCTCTGATTGATCCTCTGCCTCTTTATTTTAATTTACAACAGGTTTTTCTGATTCCCTGATGGCTTCCATTTTGGGGTACCATCTTTATGGTCCTGAGGAAAATTAGTTGTTTCTTTAGTTTTCTTCTATTCCCAGCGTTATGTATGTTTGTGTCTTCAGGGTTCAGGGAGTTTGGTTTGTTTTTGTTGTTGGTTTGCTGTTTTGTCTTGATCATGCACTTTTGTGTTGGTATTTTTTATATGGCTGGTTTCTACTGATATTTTATAATGACAGGATAGGATTAATTTGGGGGCAGCTTGTGTTTTTCCTCTTCTATTGTGTAAGTTTGCTGACATAATAAGCCTCCCTGTGAACCAAGAGAATGATTAGTGCTCTGTGAGGAGCTGTGGTGGTCAAATTTGAGGCTTCACTTAGGGATAAGTAGGTAATAGGCACCCAACTGGTTGCCTATTTTTTTCTGACTGAAATTGAATATGGGGATTATCGCCTATTTGCTTTCTGTTGGTCACTTTTTTTTGTTGTTTAAAGTTTTTATTATTTACTTATTTATTTATTTTACATTTATTTATTTTTGAGAGACAGAGACAGAGCATGAGTGGGGGAGGGGCAGAGAGAGAGGGAGACACAGTATCAGAAGCAGGCTCCAGGCTCGGAGCTGTCAGCACAGAACCCGACGTGGGGCTGGAACCCACAAACCGTGAGATCATGACCTGAGCTGAAGGATGTTCAACTGACTGAGCCACTCAGGTTCCCCTGCAGTTTTTATTTGTTATTTGAGAGAGAGCAAACACGAGTGAGGGGGGGCAGAGAGGCAGAGAGAAAATCCTAAGTAGGTTCTGCCCTGTCAGCACAGAGCCCCAACATGGGCATCCATCTCATGAACCCAACTTGGGAGAACAAGACCTGGCCTGAAATCAAGAGTCCAAAGCTCAGCTCACTGAGCTACCCAGGTGCCCCCTGTTGGCCACTTCTAAACTTGGATTTACACTACAGAGTACATAGGGAAACTTCCAGCGTTTTGCACACTCTTTATTCCTGAGGAAAATTCTTATATTTTATTAATTCTTACTTCCATGAATTGAGTCAGAGTAGTGTAGAAGAACCCCACTACCACCACTAAACAAACAACAACAAAACAAGAAAAAAACTCTGCTGTTCTCTTCTAATAGTTTAATCAAACCACTTCTAATGTGGGGGTAAAGGATGCAAATTTTCCTCACTCTCAGTTCATTTGTACTTGGTGAAGACCTATCTGTACTTAACTCTAGGAGTAAAGTATGTAACCCAGAACTGAGGGAATTAGTTCATCTCATTTCCCTGCTGCATGATTCTTTCTAGAGTAAGCAAGTACTTATCCATATGGAAATATTTTTTAATTACTTATTATATGAAAAACTCAATTCCAGATGGATTAAACTATTAAGTACAAAAAAAAGCAAAATCTAAAGACTATTAATCAGGAGGAAAATCATTTTATGATCTCAATTACAATAGAATTTTTAAAAAATACACTCCAAATCACAAACCATAAAAGAAAATATTGTAGTGTTCAATGACAGTACAATACAAATCTGTAGTTTTGACAAGCTATAAATTGCAAGAAGAAATTGTCAAGGCAATTTCTGTTATTCAGCTAAAGATTTTGATAGATACTGTATAAAAAATTTCTATCAATTAGTAGGAACAAAAGGCAAGAAGTCCTGAACAAAAACTCTTGAAAATTTACCAAAGGAGATAGGTATAAGAATGTTTGTTTCACTTGTGTTTTAGTTGTAAAAAACAAAACAAAACAAAAAACTGGAAGTGACCTAAATGTCAATCAGAATTAGAATGTTATACAGTTGTTAATATAAATCAACTAGTGCTACTCATATTTATATGGATAAACCTCACAAATATCTTGCGCAAAAAGCCAAATGCAGAAGAATATATTTTCGAAGAACTTTTTAAAACATTCGAGGCATGCTTAAAGTTGTGTGTGTGTATTTCTTTTTTTGCTTTATGGATTAAGTATAGAAGCATAAACATCAAACAAGAAAGAGGCCAGTAAGGGGAAGGGAACAGCGTATAGGCAGCGTCTTCTTCAAGTATGTCTGAAATACTTAGGCTAGGTTTTTATTTTCATGCCTCATGTGTTTTAATTAATTAAAAAAAAAAGAATCTGATCTGGATGACCTCATTTGAGCTTCTGCATCCAAATGAACCGTGGATCATCCCTTGTTCTTTGGACAGATAAAGCATTTTTACTTTGTTGGTTGAAAGAGAAGGCGTGCCAACATACACAGGCAGATACTGCTATTAATGTTGCTCACCAGTTGGAAACTCGACATTAAAATTTGCGCTTGGGAAATGTACAATATCTGGGACTTCATATCTTGTCGCTCACACACACGCAAAAGTAGAAATTGATACATTTGTGTGTGTGTGTTGGAAATTTGTCACTTGCTTATTTTTTGTGACCCTTCCTCTGATGGAAGCGTTGCAGCTCCCTTTGAGCTCAATGAGTTGTCAGTGTCCAAAAAGATTCTTCCCAACTAGATTACACATTATGTTCCCAAAGTATAAATCCCTGATATTTTTTCTTTCTTTAAACTTGCATCCCTACATTGTTCAAATAAAATCATTCTAATAATTTTAAAAGTATTTGACAAGCATTTCAGATTATACATGATTCTCCTTATATTAATCTCATTTTTTTAATGGTCAGTGACAACCTTGACTAAGAGAAATTTTAACACAGCACTACATCATAACCACTAATTTGCCAAATGTTTCTATGAATAGCTTATTGATGTTCTCAGATCCCACCCCGATTCCCTGAATTCTAATCTTTACGGGGGATAGCCTGGAAATAGGTACTTTAGAAAATCTCCCTAGCTGTTTCTAAATATTAGCCAAATTTGATAGGAAAAAAAAAAAAAAAGGCTACATGATTTGCATCACCACTCATATTCAGACTTTTGGTTATTACTTTATATTTCATGTTTACTTGAGTATTGATTTTTATGTTGATTATCTGATTTATTTATATTGCTTGATTGCAAGGTATGTCATTTTGTACATTGATTTGCTTTACTGTGCCAAGTGAGTAGAAGGTGAATTTAGGTTTGTGAGCAGTCATAAACTACAACTCGTCAGGACTCAGTATCTATATCTATAGTTATAAGCAATGTGTTCTTTTAGAACCCACAACCAGTGACTAACATTTACTATTTTTATTTCCCTAGTAAAATACTTTATTATTTAAGAAACTGAAGGAGGGTCTACATAAGTGCAGCTGAACCAGATGGAGCTCAGATATTTAGACCTTAGAACGTAAGAAATTATCATAGTTCCTCAGAACAGAGGTGCATTCTGATTTCCTATCTCCGACAGGGGCAGCAAGAAGATTGGGGGCATCAGTTGGTGGTAGTTCCTCATGAAATGAACCTCGAAAGTGACAGGACAGATCCTGAACCCTCCTCTTTCTTACATACTGGTCATGGACTAATTGTATCCATGTATTTACCAAATCCCACTTAATTTGTTTCTATTTCTTAGCTCTTCTGCTCTGTACTGTTAATGAATTCTGTATTTTTATTACCTACTCTGTAAAATAATAGGGCTTGATTTTTGCCCTAATTTGTTTTCTATAGCTTCAAGGACCGTTCCCTCATGTAAACATCCTGGATAATTGTGCACGTTTGTGTCCACTTTAGTCACGCTGTAATGATCTTATAGATACCAATACAGCCTTTTCAGACATTTTCTCTAGAGAAGAAAATTGTTTAGGGATGGAAGCTACTGCATCTCTTTGGCTATTTTAATTTTCTCTTCTGCGGATCTTTCTAAGTCATGTATTTCTTCATTAACACACTCAACTAATAGGTACACTGAGTCTTTTGTGTAAGGCTTATTCTTTGGGTTTTATGATGATCACTATTAATGCGTTTATGAGCATTTTATATTTATATGTTCCATGTATTTAATCAGGAAAATAACTGGCTATGATTTTTGCCCTCTAGAAGCTCTCAACGGAAGACTACCATCTTTTAAAAAAATTTTTTTAATGTTTGTTTATTTTGGTGGGGGGGAGGGAGAGAGAGGGAGGGAGGGACAGGGAACTAGTCGGGGAGGGGCAGAGACAGAGGGAGGCCCAGAATCTGAAAGCAAGTTCCAGGCTCTGAGCTGTCAGCGCAGAGCCCGACATGGGGCTCAAACTCAGGAGCCATGAGATCATGACCCCAGCTGAAGCCAGACGCTCAACCAACTGAGCCACCCAGGCGCCCTAAAGTCTTCTAAAAGCTTTCTTGACTAGGAAAAGAACCATTCATTCCTTCATTTTTCATTCCACACGTGTCTTTTGAGTGTCTATCATGTGTTAGGTCAGTATTCTAGGTGTGGGGATGATGAGGTCATTGATGAGGAAAAAAATGTCCGCATTGCACTTATATTCTGTTTGTGCGGGAGACACAAAAATAAAATTGGTCACGTTAACTAATAGTATGATAGGTACTGACAGGCACAAAGGAGAAAAAGTAAAGCAGGGAGAATGTGAAATGTTGGAGGGAGATTGAGGTTTTTGGTAGGTGTCAGGGAAGGCTTCAGAGAGCAGACTTTTGAATGAGGGCCTGCAGCCATTGAGGGGACTGACCTGAGTATTTCAGGTGAAGGAGAGAGCAGGTGCAAAGACCCCGAAATGGGAGCATGCTGGTTTGAGTGATCGGGATGGTATGGTCTGAGCACAGAGAAGGACAGGGAGTGAAAAGAGGTAAGGTTGGAAAGATCATGGGAAGTCAGATCACACAGACCTTCCACATAAAAAAATTTGTCTTGTATGTTGATTGAGAAGAGAGATCTCTGGAGGATTTGGAGAAAACACTGTTGAACCTATTTGTAAAAGCATTAGCTTTGCAGTCCCATTCAGGCAAGGATCCAGGAAATCCAGGAGAGTAGCAAGAAAAGCAGACTATTGTATTAATCCACGTGACAGATGGTGATGGTTTGACCAAGGGGATGGGCAGTGGAGTGGTGAGAAAGAGTTAGAATGCGAGTATATTTAGAAAGCAGAACTGAGTAGGCTTTTTGAGAAAAAGAGATTTTAAAGGAATTGTCATGTCTTTTGGCCAAACCAACTAGAAATAAAAGATGCTAACTGAGGTAGGGAGGATTATAGAATCAATTGGTTTAGTAGGAAATTTTAGGAGTGACTGTATTCAAACCATAGCATAACTGTAATATAGTGAGTATAGCAGGATTCTTGCATAGGGAGTGATGACACAGAGGCTTTTCTTTCCAAGATGCAACTTTATTCCTGCTGGCACCGTGTCGGTGGGTTCGTACCCAAAGAACTGAGCCTCGAACGCCACGTGGCGTAGTTTTTTTTTTTATATATTTTTTTACTTCTTTGTCTCCCCAAAATGGTAACACACAAGCATGTTGTCTGATTAAGTGGTCACATGTTAGAAGGTCATGAGGGAATTTGTCACATATGGGTCTAGCCAGGTTGCCTTGAGGGTTTTTTTTTTTTTTCCTTAGGGAAGGGACCCTACCACATGAATAGTCTTTTTTTTTTTTTTTTTTGAGAGAGAGACAGAGACAGAGTCTCTGGAGACTCTGAGGGAGACACAGAATCTGAAGCAGGCTCCAGGCCCTGAGCTATCAGCACGGAGCCTGACACCAGGCTGGAACTGATGAACCCTGAGATCATGACCTGAGCCGAAGCCTGAGCCACCCAGGTGCCCTGTAATGAGGAGTTTTAAATTGAGAGTAGAATTGTATTCTGCAGATGCTTGTTGGAATACAGTGCTGTTAGAATGTGGGTCTAAGCAAAATCATCACAAGGTAAATTAAATTACAGGCTCACTGTTTAGAGTATCAAGTCAGTTCCTGGAAATGACCTGGAGATACTTTCCGTTTCTGTTTGTCTCCAACTGCTGGGATGTGAGAAGCCTTTCGTTAGTCATTCCATAGATTCCAGGAAAGAGAGCCTCAGGGGATCTTTGAAGTACTGTGAGGCCTTTCTTGAATCCTACTGAGCTGCTTTCACCCCAGCTCCAGGGTGGCCTTATGCTGGCTGCAGAGATCCAGGCTTCCAAGGAGCTTCTGCTCTCTTGCTACAGATTCTTAGACTATCCAAGAATTTCTCATAAAAGTTCTGTTGCTGACACCGGCCACAGCGGCCAGCAACCTGAAGGCTGTGCTGGCAGCCATTAGCCTTAGTTCATGGCCATACCCAATATCACACCACATTGAGTGGCATTCTGGCCCTCTCTGCATTAAGACAACAACAGAACTCCATGCAGCAATATTTTACTTCCTCAGAAGAATATAGTTTATATCTCCTTCAAGACTTTTCCTATTAATATGCAAATATTAATCCTTAGGTATTATGGCTTCACAAATATAAAGTGACTCTGGGTAAATGCAGGGAAGAAGAGAATTTTAAGAATGTGGGTCTCCCAGAGGGAAACAATTCTGAAGAGCAGTTCAGCAGGAAAGAAATTTGGTTTTTCTGGCCCTGCAGGCAGTGGCCTGAAGTAGTAAACTCTTATGGGATCATAGATGAGATAAATGAACTCTAATCATTTTCAGTTCATTACAGGTCTCAAGAGTCCAAATCTCAGAAAACACGTAACTCATTGGATCCATTGGGCGAGTCAGTCCTTATGCCCACACGTTGGGCATGTGACTAACCTTTGCCCGTCAAAAGGTATTTAATAAAATGGTGTTATCAGCAAAATGGAGGAATAAAGGCTGAAAAATCTCACAGGTGTCTATCACAAGGGATGTTTTGAATCAGAGAAGAAAAGTATAATTGTTAAACATATTATTGAGGGCTTTTTGAGGAAGAAAAAAAAAAGAATCACCTAGTAAATGAGAAAGCTTAGAGCCCTATCTTGGACTAGAATGACTTTCAGAGGAAATGAGGTGAAGTATGCAAATTAATTTTTTTTAAAAATCAAGGTAGGGAAAGGCATCCAACATGAAGGAGAAAGTCAAGGAAAAAGCCAGAAGAAACAGAAGTGGCAGAATTCATTATTTTAAAAATGAGTAGGATTAGATTTGTCAAAAGAGGACCAGAATAACTAGAAGGCATACTATAAAGTTGGGGAATGTATATTATGTTTAGTAGTCAAAGAGTTAATATTTCTAATAGCTCCTACAAAGCAATATGAAAAAGGTGAACACCCCAGTAGAAATATGAGCAAAGAACTTTAACTGACATTTTACAAAGAAGAAATGTAAATGGCCAAGTTTATATGTGAAAATATATTCCATCTCCCTAACATTCAAAGAAATAAAATGAAAATAACAATGAGATGTCATTTTCACCTACTAAATCATCAAGGATATTAAAAATATTATATCAAGTATTTAGGTGAATACAGTGAAAGGGAAGCTCTTGGTAATGGGCGTTTTTGGGGCTTGATTGTAAGGACATGTCTTTTTAAACTGAGATTTTAATAGTAAAGATTTTGTGGCAGTTTTGTTGTTGAAAATAAACCAAATTTGGTCTGCTGAAGCAAAAGAAATCCTTGTTGGGAGGGATGGTGGTATCTCCTGGAATTTAAGACGGTGCTGAACAACCAGGCCTTGGCAATAGCAGGAATCCAGAAGCTCTAAGAAACAGATGGAACAGAAGTCTTGACCCTGGGAAGAATCGAGGCAGCTCTCAGGATCTCTTCTCTCTAGAACGCTCTCAATGTCACTCTGCCTTGCTACATAGCAAGGTGCCTTGATAAGATTCCTGGAAGGTTGTTTCCAAACTATGCTAGAGGATTCTACACTAGAGCTTTGTCATGTGTGAAGTGTAGTTTCTAGAGAATTGTGCTGTCTGACATGTCATTTTTAAAAAATATTTTTAATGTTTATTTTCGAGAGAGAGACACAGAGCTTGAGTGGGGGAGGCACAGAGAGAGAGGGAGACACAGAATCTGAAGCAGGCTCCCAGCTGTCAGCACAGAGCTTGATGCTGGGCTAGAACTCAACAAGCCATGAGATCATGACCTGAGCCGAAGTCTGAAGCTTAACTCACTGAGCCACCCAGGTACCCCTGGCATGTCATTTTTATGCAAACTAAACTAGAGCTAGGAGAGGGGAAGGAATATCGAGAATGATCAGTGGTACTGCCCCTGATAAATCTTAACTCCCATCTGAAAACCAACCAATCAGTATTTTTTGCTGCTTATTTTACGTTAGGAATTATGGAAGGCACTAGAAATTAACATACTTATATTATGTATAATTGTTAGTCTTTAAGAAAAATTGCCTCTTGATCTCTTGCTAGCTCAGTTCATTAGATGTCTTCAGGCATGCTTTTTGGTGTCCTGTTTTTGTGGTGGTTCTGCATGATTTAACTTGCAATTTATAGACAATATATCATATATGCTTCATACTCTACAGATCCCATTTGTAGTCTTTTTTTAAGAAAAATATTGGAGCTTTATCTTGGCTTGCATATGTTAGGAAAATTTCAAGTTCTCTATAATTCTCTAATAAAAAAAAGGCCACTTGAGAGGTCAGGTTTTTTTTTTTTTTTTTAATGTTTATTTATTTTGAGAGGAAGAGAACGAGCCTGAGTGGGGGAGGAGTAGAGAAAGAGGGAGAGATAGAATCCCACTCTGACTCGGACAGGGTTCAATCTCCTGAACTGAGCCCAAATCAAGTCAGATACTTAACCAACTGAGCCACCCAGGCACCTGGAGGGGTCAGTTTTTAGGCAACATACGTTATTAGTCAACTCTAAGTTACTTATTCAAATATCTGTAGGTAGCAAGCCTATGTTTCCGAATATTTTATATTTCAAATTTTTTATTAATGAAAGCAGCCCAAATCAATTTTTAATGAGATATAACAGAACAATATTAGAAAAGAAGAATGGGGTGGTAATCTATATATGAAAAATGATATATAGATATACAGCACAATAATTAAAATCATGGACCCTGTCATTTAATAGCTGGATGACCAAAGGTAAATTGTAAACCTTCTGTGGGTCTAATTTTCACTATGTTAAATATGGAGGCACTAATAGTTTATACCTCATAGTTTTATGTGATAAGTGAGCTAATATATATAAGGAGTTAGCAAAGTAACCAGCAATAACTTTAATCAGTGGTCACTTTATTAAATATCAGGTACATTGGAACAGTGATACACATAGATGACAAGTAGGAAGTACAGAGAATATGTATTCTCCTAGGTTAATTTACAATCAACTCATTGTTTAAAGAGCTGGATTAATATGATGGTTCAAAAAACTTGAAATATGACCTACAAAAGTTAGAGTATTGAACTCAGAAAGTGAATATAACACTGATTTAAAAAAACTTGAAGACTTTATTACATTCTTAGGCAAGGTTTAGGTTCTGAGATAAATTGAAAAAAAGAAGGCAGAGATTTTCCATAGACTCTCATCCCTACACATACATAACTTCCCTCATTATCAACACTTCACGCCAGATGGTACATTTGTTACAATTGATAAAACTACCTTGAGCCATCGTAATCCCTCTAAGTCCATAGTTTACCTTAGGTTTCACCTGCTGTTGTTTACTCTGTGGATTTCGACAAATGTACAATGACATGTGTCCATACCTCTAGTTGTTAAGAAGTGTTAGTTGGCATTGCGAATGATTAAAAGATGGTCTAGAATTGATTGTAGGCCATATTGTCCAAATGGACCTACTGGTCTTTGAAGCATTCGTTTTCAGCATGAGTAGCATTTGCAATGACCGTTGTGGAGTCTTAAAGATAAGCTATTAAAAAGGCAAGAATTTATTTATTCAACCCTTGTTTACCTAGAAGCAGCTGTTATTTTCCAGAATTACCTCAAAGAAAAGCAGAGCAGTCAGACTGGGAAAGGGGAGAGGAAAACCTGAACAGAGTGGTAAGGCTGTGAATTTAAGTGATGAATAAGAAAGACCAAAGATGGGATAGATGATTTTCAGAGGACTAGCTTCGTGGGGGGATGGGGGGGGCGGTTGTGGAGAGGGTGGAATAAAACTATGAGATCAGATATTCTCATTTACATGTGCTTGCTGGCATTCTTCTGACAGAAGAAAAAATACATATAATGGGAAAAGAAATGTAAGATGTCATCCCACATCAACAAATTTGATATTCAGGGGATTCATCTGAATTCCCATTTAGATGTTGCGTTTAAAAAAGTATCAACAGCAAAACAACAAACAGGTGGTAGTGGAAAATTAAAATATCCTAAATTGAGTGAACTCCTGTAATTATAAGATCGGCTTCAGGCCACCTATCAATTATACATTTAAAGTACTGGAGGACAGGGATGGCAGCTGACACCTCTTTGTATCCCCCGAAGCAGTGAGCACAGTGACTTGCATATAGCAGATATTCAGCAAATATTTGTGGAGGGAATTCTTCATGGAATGCAAAATAGGTGGGGGACCTGGTCCTTAACATTTCTAGAGCTGCCACTTTTCAGGGACAGACCAAACTAATGAACATCCATTTACTGAACAGCATTTATAAAATGCAAAATGCCTGACGATTTCGGTGATCATAACTTAGAGTAGTACATTTTATGGTTTTGCAGAGTCAACAAACCCAATTTTGAAAAAAAAAGTGTGATTCGGAGTATGTACAAAGGACTATGGAGAAGATAGACATGGATGTGGTGTTTGAGGAACGGGAGTTTTAGAAAGGTGAAATGAGAATGTAAGATACGTAAAATGCAGTTTTAACACTATTGGCTTCAAGGTAAATTACAAAAAATATTAATATTTATAGTAATTGAACAGAAAGGAAACAAAGGAACAGTAATGAATGGATATATACTGAACTTTATGAATTCCATATGCAGCTGCTATTTAAAGACATCATAATTTATTTCTGCATGATGGAACTAGTGACTGTCACACTGCTAAATCTATTAGAAGGAAATATGTCTTTTGGTTCAGTTAATTCAATTCCACAAGTATTTATTAAGCACTTATCTGAACAAAGCACTATAGAACCATCCATGGACAAGCAATTAAAATTTAACTGGTTCAGAGAATATTTGCTACATTATTTCACTTTAAAAAGAGTTAACTGTTACCATATTCCCTTCTTGATATTCTTCTAGAAGTGCCCTAATTTAGAGGTTTGAGATTAGAATAAATATAGTATCACTCAAACTGAGCATCTCCGTTTTCATACCCACACTGGGTTTAGAAAAATGGCATTACTAAAAAAAAAAAAAAAATAGCTTGTCTCCTTAGAATGCCATTTACAATATACTTTTACACTAATTACCTCATTGGCTCCTCAGAACAAACCATTAAAAATGACTGGATAGATAGAATTTTTTATTTTGCATGTCAGGAAACAGAGGCTGAGATAGTTAATTTTTCAAGAGCTTTCTATGGGTTGGTTGGAAATCGTGCTTTGAGTGCAAGATCTTAAGAAAACTAAAATTTTCTTTCAACTATATAATGCCGCAACAGAAGTAGCCATGTTGCCACATTATCCAGTGAGGAGTTTAATTTACGGAAGTTTTTCCACTGTTCGTGAGAAGCTCGAAGAGTAATTTGTAAGAAAAACTCAATGACCTGGTCCTCTGAATTGTCTGCTAGGGTCACGTGTCTAACTATTCAACAACATAGCGAGGTGAATAAAATGAAGGAGAAAAGGACACAAAATTTTCAAAAAAATTGATCAGCGTGGTCTGGTTCTTAGCCAGGAAATTTTGCCCTGGCCAGAGAAGAGGAGATAATCTGTGGACATTTTTTTTTAAAAATTATTTTTTTAGTTTTAGCGAGAGGGAGAGAAAGATTGAGAGAACACAAGCAGGGGAGAGGAGCAGAAGAAGAGAGGGAATCCCAAGTATGGAGCCTGACGTGAGCCTCAACCCCACAACCCTGGGATCATGACCTGAGTTGAAACCGAGAGTCGGATGCTTAACCGACTGAGCCACCCCTCCCGAATTAAAAAAAAAAAAAAAAAAAAATTATGTTTAGAGAGTGAAAGAGCATGAGCATGGACAGTTTTGGTAGTCACAACTGGAAGGGTAGGTCCCACTGACAGATAAAGGCCAGGGATGCTGTTAAGTATCCTACAATGCACAGGACAGCCTACTACCACCACCACTAACACACACACAGCAAAAAAGTATCTGGTTCGAAACATAAATGCTAATGCCGAGGTTAGCAAAACCTGGGATAGACTAGTCCAGGTAAAAAAAAAGCTAACACTTAAAACACGTGAAAGAGGCACCTGGGTGGCTCAGTTGGTTAAGCATCAGACTTCAGCTCAGGTCATGATCTCATGGTCCATGGGTTGGAGCCCCGCATCAGGCTCTGTGCTGATGGCTCAGAGCCTGGAGCCTGCTTCAGATTCCATGTCTCCCTCTCTCTCTGCCCCTTCCCTGCTCTCTGCTCACTCTCTTTCTCTTCAAAAATAAATAAACATTAAAATAATTTAAAATTTGTGAAGTATATGAATATTGAGGTGCTTCTGATGATTATACAATCTCTATCACGGTTTTTTTTTTTTTTTTTTAATATTATTTGTCTCGAGAGAGGATGCAGGTGTTTGCACATGGGTGAGTGGAGGAGGGGCAGAGAGAGAGAGAGAGGCAGACAGAATCCCAAGCAGGTTCCTTGCTGTCAGCACAAAGCCCCTTGCGGGGGCTCCATCCCACTAACTGAGATCTTGACCTGAGTTGAAATCAAGAACTGGGCACTCAACCCACTGGGCCGCCCAAATGCCCCTCATATTCTTCTTGTTAGCCTTAAATCATCTGAGTTTTGGGAGTTGCCAAATTCACCTATTTCCCTCCATAAATATTTACTTCCTCTGTAGTAACAGTTTGAAAAATAAAGAAAACCATTCCCTCATGATTCTTGCCGTCATATTACCGTTGTTACTATTTTTTTGAGCATCAAATAATGCTGTAGGCTTGGTGTACCACTTGCCTTTGTTCAGTTAAAACAGACATTCAGTAAAATGATTGCTAGTCAAGGGAGGGCAAGTCACCAGACTCATGACACAAAACAAAGGAAACACAAATGTCCTGGTCAATCCATCACTTCTTGTTTGGATTTCTTGTTGAAATAGTCTGAGGGCAGCTTGCTTTGGTCGGGTCGCTTCCATACTGCATGGATACATCTAGTAAAATTGCTTAATTTGGGAATCATCAAACAACTGCTGTTTGTTCCCATCAACGTAATATTTACAAGCGTACATTTGGAGGACAAAAGGAAAACACCAAAAATGAAAGCAGAAACCAGTTTGTGGAGATTCTTGTACAACATACAAAGGAGTGTGAACTTTATCCCATAGCTGGCAGAAGACACAACTTGGGTTTAATTACAAGTGTGTCCAGGGTGGTCAGCTCTGCTTTTTAGATAAATCAATTTGATGGTTTATGTGGATGATGGATTCTCATCATCAAGATGAAAGAGGAGAACAATGAGCGAATTCTAGGTCTGTTATTACACCAATAAATATTTGTTGACTATATTAAATGATTAAATTGTATGCAGTGAACTTGTATCAAAACACATTTGGCTCTTGAGCAACATGGATTTGAACAGTGCAGGTCCATTTACTTGTACATTATATTTGATAAATATAGTAAGAGTACTGTAAATTTATTTTCTCTCTTGATTTTCTTACATTTTCTTTAGCTTTATTGTAATACAGTATATAATACCCATAACATGTCAAATATGTGTTAACTGACTGTTAGCAGTAAGGCTGTTAGTAAAGTTTTGGGTGAGTTGGGTTATACATGGACTTTTGATTGCACAGGGGAGTCAGTACCTTAACCCTTGCATTGTTTAAAGGTCAACTGTATACAGTATGCATACTATCTCAGCTAACTTCTACTTCATTCATTCATATAAACAACAAATATCGAGTGACATATTTTGCGACAGTCTCTGGACAGTGGCTGGATGCAACTCATTGTAGAAATCTATAAACTGAAAAAAAAAAATTACCTTCCCACTACATTTTCAACACACAGTACAAAGGAAAGCCAAATGTAATAATCACTCCTATTCAAAGAGGGGAAGAAAGGGAATCACACAGTAGTCATTGATAGACAGCTATTGTGAAAGGCCACTGGGTGGATGCTGTGAGACCCTTTATTCTGGGTATCAGGGATATTCTTTGATAGGCTCCACTTCTGTCCTGTGACTAGCTCTCAAGTTCATTGTTCTCCCAGGCTTTGACTCAACCCTCTCGGTGGTCTTTCCTGTTCTACGATACTTCTTCCCGACATCTGAGGGAGGCATGGAAGAAAGGCCTCCTCCTTGGTGCTGAGCTGCATTCTCAGTCTGCCACCTGTCCTTACAAAAGTTGGGGGCCAGTAATTGTTTTACATCAACACTTAGTCTTTTTTGGTCTAGCTTTACAGCACTTTTGGCAATATGACTCTCTCAAACTTTTTAATATATTTGATTCTGCTCACCACCATGTGCCAATATATCTATAGACTTACAGACATTTTGAGATTATTAGACTTCTATAGATTGTGTTCTTAGCTACTGTTCACTGAGCCATTTTGTTGGGGGAAAAATAAATACTGGAAGACCTCTTAATCCAATCAGAGGTCTTAACAAAAAGTCCCTCAGACTGGTCTTTCTTCCCAGCTCTCTCTCAATGTGAGTCATTTAAAGTCTTGAAGAGACTGGAGAGGAGAATCGGTTGCATCTTTGAACTTTGAAAGTTCAGGGATATTTGGATTCTCTCGTTCGCTTTTTATTCCTCCTTGTAAATAGGCCAATCATTTCCTGAGCTCATTTCCTTCTCTTGATGCTTATCAACTGCAGCTAGTAACAAGCTACTTGCGCTAAGAGTATTCTGTCTCCAAATCTCCTTGCCCAAACCTGCAGATTCCTGAGTCTTCCTTCTGAGTTACTTTGGGTGACAGTGTTGCCACGTATCTGGCCATAAAATGTCACCATTTGCCTGGCCTCAAATAAGTTCCTGTGCTGCTTTCCACTCAGCTGCATAGCCATATGACCCGTTCCTCAGGTTTTTGCTCTGCCAGCACCCATCTCCCGGGTATCCATTTCGATATACCCTATTGCTACAGTGGTGCTATGAACCCAGTACTCCTCAGATGCCAGTGGTTTGCAAAAATCTGTATTGATTTCTCATCCACAAATCTGGATTGGCTGCAGCAGCCCTACTCCAGGCTGTGGGCCAGTTGCTGGTTTGCACCACATACCCTCTCACTCAAGAATGTAGTCTGAAGGAGCAGCTCTTACGTGGGCACACTGTTGTCCTGCTACAGCAGAGAGGCCAGGAGGGATTTCAGTGGACCTTTTCAGTGGATCAGTAAGCTTGTAGTGACCCAGAAAGAGTCCACTCGAACATGGCTCTTGGACTTTTACCCCTGTTCCATTGGCTGGTGCACATCGTGTGGCCAAGTGCAACATCAATGGGATGGGCGGTGAGTATTCCTCCCAGGGCAGGTGCACAGGGGAAAGTGGATCTTACTCTAATATACTAATACTCTAATATAATCCTCTATAAGAATTCAGTGTGTGTTGGGGTGCCTGGGTGGCTCAGCAGTTAAGCATCTGACTTCTGCTCAGGTTATGATCTCGGTTCCTGGGTTTGAGCCCTGTGTCGGGCTCTGTGCTGACAGCTTAGAGCCTGGAGCCTGCTTCAGATTCTGTGTCTCCTTCTCTCTTCCCCTTCTCTCTCTCTCTCTCTCTCTCTCTCTCTCTCTCTCTCTCTCTCTCTCTCTCTCAAAAATAAATATTAAAAAAACAAAAGTCAGTGTGTGTGTGTGCAGGGTATGTGTTGGAGTCTATGTGGATCCATAGGAATCAATGTTTTCCCTGGATTTGTAAACACTTGTGTTTAAAGACTATACTTTCAGGGATCATTTCTATAGTTGGTAAACACTTGGGTTTAAAAAAGCAGTGGTATTTGAAAACACCAGCATTTCCTTTCTTCTGAGTATTCAGAGTAGGCATATTCACAAAACAATAAAAAAGAATAATTCACCTAATTCTTTTCATACACCATAAAATATAATTCAGAGGGTGAGGATGTATCCACTTTCTGTCAGCTGTTTAAAAAATATGGCCTGGAGTTATTGTGTGCTCTTTAAGGTCACTTAGACATTATGAAACTCGTAATTAAATTTAAAGTTTGGTTTGCTAGCTTGATGCTTATTCTTAATTGAAAGAGATTAATTACCTTTCAAAGAAAAGTTTTAGAAAAGACTGTTTCAAATTCTACACGTCCATAAATATGGCATGTTTGCTATGGAACAAAGAGCATAATTTGCCACAGATTTTGAGAAATAATACTTAACCTGAACATTTCTTTGATGTTTTAGCTTAATTCTGGCGCATCAGCCAGGAGAAAAATAGAGTACTCAAGTATCAATTTAACATGGAAGAGAGATGACTTTGTCATTAAAAATCAATCAAAAGTAAACCTTCAAAGTTCAAAAAGGAAAACTATTAAAATGAAAAAATGGCTTTTATAAGTAATTTTACTTTAAAATTTTAATAAATGCATTAAAATAAATATAATTTAATGAAAGAATAACACTGATCTGTTGCCATGGAAAAACCTCTTTGATACTATAATGACAAAAAATTTTTAGATTAAAAGAAAATCTTCACGAGCGAGAAGAAAATGATGTATTGTTGAGGAAGAAAAAAACACGGGAAGGGAGAAACTTGCATCACAGGAATAAGTTACTGTTCACCAGACATCCGAGGGGGCTGCAGGGCTCCACAAGGAGAGCAAGAATCCTCTCCTAAAACGGACCTTAGTGGAAAGGACTTTTTTCTTCCAGCTCTTGGAAGTGTTCTAACATAGGTTGAGTCTCCAGCTTAGGACAGGAATGCACAGACAAGGGTCTGTGCCAACTTCTCGGTTTTGTTTAGTAGAACATCCAAACTAAATGTGCTTGAAACTCCTGCTCTAGGTAACTGTTCACTTGAGTGTGACGGGTTCTTTCTCACTAGGCTTTCAACTTCTTTTCTCGTACATGACCTCCTTCGTGTTTGGCCTGATGCATTTGCCTGCCACCAGGAGCCTGAGGAATGTCACGGCATGAATGCAAAGACAACAGGAGAGAGGCTATTCCACGGACACCCAAGATGATGATTTTTCAGGTCCCCAGTAAGGCCATAGGCTTGGGGTTTGGTTTTACCTGAAGGGAAAAGTATTGTCTAAATTTCTCCATTGACTTCTCTAACTTTCTCCAAAGCCTGGATTTCTTAATGGTAGAATTTTCATACTTGAGGGAGTAGAAACAACAGCCCAGAGCCCTCTGTCCCAGTTCATCTCGGTATGGAGGTGGAGTGAGGAAGGAGAGCTTGTTTTGCCCCTGTTCGGGTCTTCCACCTTGTGGGAGTCAAGTGACTTATGCCATCCGGCAGGGTGGAGGGGAAAATGTAGACAGGAAGGTCTTTGATCTCATTTCCTGTCAGGACACTGTGGGGAAATGGCTGTGGGGGCTAGAGCACTGGCTGTAGGGTGGCTACCTCAGGTTGGAAGAGGCAGTTCACTGTGGGAAGACAGCCATGTGCAGGAGGGTAGGCTCCAGTGTTGGTAAAGTGATTCAAAGGGAGGGTACAGAAGGAAGCCAGGTGGGCTGGCTGATAAGCATGCTGGGGAGATTGGCCGGGGGGGGGGGGGGGGGGGGGGGGGGGGGGAGGGGGGGGGAGGGCGGTCATTGTAACTGAGTGAAAAGGCTCTGAAGTCAAGAGCTGCCCTGCAGCTCACCTGGGTGAGGAACCACATGTGAATTATTGCTAGACTTTTAGAGCCAGAAAGAGCCAAGTGGACTTTGTCAGCAAATGACGACTTCCCTTGGAACACTGCTTGAGTCGGTGGGCACTCACTAGGGCACCAGCCAAAGACTCAAGAATATCTTCGGGGTGTCCACTTACCCCTGTTGGCAAATGGCATCACAGCAGATGACCAGAGAGCTAGTGAAGAATATCCAGAAAGAGCCAGGCCCTCCTCATATAGGCTCCCTTCACCATGTGATCAGATACCATCTCAGCAGAGCTGGGGGATGAAGAAGTAATCGATAAGACAGCATTAATCTTCTTAAAGATGAATTGTCTAAAGAGTTTGCAGTATTAGATCGGAATACTTTATTTTTTATCTATACTATCCGGTTGAATCTGCTTCTGTGAGGAATGGTCAGACTGGTTACGTAGTAAAAAAAATTTTAAACACCACATTTTTCTTGCACAAAGGACTATGTGTGAGTGACTCATGACCCCATAACTCAAAAGTATCCAATAGTCTATGTGAAATTTAAGATGTCAGTCATATCAAATATGAAAGAAAACAAAACGTCCTCAAGGGCTTTCCGGGAAGGCCAGTGCAAATGTGTCTGATTCTTTGTGTTCATAATGGTTCCAGATAGCCAATGAAAGTTGAAAGCAATGATTATAAATGTGTGCTGGGGCCTGCATTTGGCTTGTGGATGTGTTCTCTTTGGCCCACACTGTGTTGTAAAGCCTTGATTGGGTATTTATCAATACAGAGGTTTTAAACAAAAACTAAAATTTCTGGATTTCTTCTGAGAGCATACAGAAATGGTGGCAAATGGCTGAAGGGGAGGAGAACCTGTCCCTTGTAAGGACAAAATGCCTGTATTTTCTGCAGTCACCACTACTTTTTCTATGACTTTTTTTTTTTTTTTTTTTTTTTTTTAATGTCCAGCTAGGACACTCATTTGCATGATTTGCCTCGTACCTTATACTCTTTTGAAATTGCGGACCTTGGCTTAAAGCACATGGAGAAAACAAGGGCTCATGGACCAACTGGCACCACTGATTTTTATTTCAGATTGTCGTTCTTGTTTCTCAGAAGTATTTCCGAAGGGTGGAATATTTTATTTCACTTATTTGCTCTGAGGTTTGTCTAATTAACTCAGCTTCACTTTCCAAGACGTGCCCACTTGAAAGTTATTATACCTTGTAGGGATAGGGTTTGGAATCTGGAGTATATTAATGTAGTGCTACTTAGGTTGTAATTGTCTTTTACAAATGCAGAATTGGCAAATAAGAAAAAGTATGATTTTTGCCATAAAGAAGAAACAATCTTAGAGGAGAACTTATTTTTGAATCCAAAGAGAAGTTGAATAATCTCAATGTCCAGGGCATAGGGTTGCGGTCCCACCTTGGGAGTGTCTGAAGCTAGAATGGCCAGCACTCCAAGAACTAGGTATCTGCCCCCACATCCCAGGTCCTCCATATTTCTTCTTCCCTCTTGTTTGTATCTTTCTGCATGAGGGATCCTTTTTTTTTTTTTTTTTTTTTCTTAAGTAGGCTCCCCACCCAGCATGGAGTCCAGTGCAGGGCTTGAACTCACAACCCTCAGAGCAAGCCCTGAGCTGAGATCGAGAGTCAGACGCTTAACCAATTGAGCCACCCAGGTATCCCTGTTGTTGTTTTACAGAATGATTGTTTCCATGTAACAGAAAACCAACCTAGTCGTGTGTTCCTTCATAGCTTGTGATATTACTAGTTGAGGTGATTTCAGAGGAAGGGCAGTGATTGGCTAAGCTTAGACAACTGTGCAATTTCAAACTGATTGCAGTCAGATTGTGAGGTCATGGGTAAATATACCAATTCCTTCTAGAGCCGTGTGGATGATAGAGAGCTGTGAGTTACCCAGTGAAGGGAAGAATGCTAGGCAGTAAGTGCCGTGGAAGTCCACAAAAGTAACCAAAGTGGCAACAGGTTTTAACCAAACAGATCACTAATTGATCATTGAGGAGTGGGGGCAAAATCTCAATTGGAATGGGCTTACCACAAAATGAGAGCAGAAGATTTGGAGTGGGTACGTTCAGGTGACTGTTAGTGAGTTTTGATGCAAAAGAAGTAAAGAGATAGGATAGTAGATGGTATAAAGAAGAACATATTTGTGTGCTGAAGGAGATGATTCAGTAGAGAAAAAAACCTGATGTAGAAGAGACAGAGAATTTTTGGAGCCCTGAACTTTGATAGGTAAGAGGGGATGGATTCACTCATGAAATGGGATTGTCTTTATATATTTAGAGAGGAGTATAAATAATTGATCTACATATCTAGGATAGATGGCTACCTACTGAACAGTGAGAGTCTATAAAACTTCTTTGATTTCTATTGATTTTCAGTGAAAGAGAAAGAGTGAGGACAAGAAATCATTCTTAAGGAGAATAAGAAAGAGAATGAATGGCTCAGGGAAGTTTGTGGTCATGGATTTAAAATGGTACAAGTTGTGAATTTTCTCCAGCTGTGTTCCATGCATGGGGTAAGGGCCAGAGGAAGTGGACATTCAGAGTGACCCACAGTACACTAAGAAAAGGAGTGTGTCAATTTCCAGGGCCTGCTGTAACAAATGGCCACAAACTGGGTGACTTAAAACAACATAAATTTATTTTCTTCTGGTTCTAGAGGTCAGAAGTCTGAAATCAAGATGTCAGCAGAGCTGAACTCTCTCCAAAGGCTCTAGGGGAGAATCTGTTCTTTGTCTTTTCCAGCTTCTGGTTGCTGTTGGTACTTACTGACTTGCGGCTGCATCCTTCTGCCCCCATGGTCACATTCTTCCTCCTCTTCTCTCTGACTCATGGCCGCATCATTCAAATTTGTCTTCACATCACCTTGTCTTCTGCGTGTCCTTTCAAAGGACCCTTGTCATTGAATTTAGGGCTCATCTGGATAATCGTGGATGATCTCATCTCAAGATCTTTAACATATCTGCAAAGATAGTTGTCCCCACAAATAAGACAACATTCACAGTTCTTTGGAGTTAGGACATAGATATATTATTTTGGGGGCCACCAGTTCAGTCACTCTGAGGAGCCAAGGAGCTGAGATTGGGTACAGTCACTCACATGATTACATAAACTATGTGAAAAGGAAAAGAAGACTTCAAGGGGGTGACTAATATGAGAACGATGTTGGGATCAAATGACAGCATTTATGTGAGGTTGATTGGAACCACCATGCAAGAAAAAATGACATCAATAATTGAGGCAGCAGAGTGACATATATCAAATTGAGACATATGTTCATTAAAGAAAGATAAAATACTGAACACAGCATAAATTAAAGAACTTCCTACTATAGAGTAGTAATTTCTCTTCCTACACTATTTCACTGTGGCTGTCACAAAGACTCCATTTTGCCTGACTGTTACTACAGCAGTATGTCTTAGCAAATGTGGCCATAGGAATGTGAGAGCTTTAGCCTTCAGGAGCTTAGAGGCCTAAGTTAGATTGGATCTGTGTTTAAAAATACAATTAAAGGCATTCCCACCTGTCTCTCAGTGGTTTCTCTCCTTGAGCTTGTACTCTAGGCAGGTGCTGCCTCAGGAAAGTGTTTTCCCAGCTCCTTTGTATTTTTCCCCCTGTACAGTCCTGCCACACAACTTGTCTGCATTCTCTCCATGGTCTTTAATAACTACATGAAGATTTTTTTTTTAATTACAACTCTTTCTTTCTCTCTTCCCTTGTCTCTCAACTCAGTTTTCCCCTAAGAAGTTGAGGTCAAATGCCTTTAATCAACTTTCTAAGAAAGCTTCCATTTCTGGTTATTCTAACCCTATACATGAAGGGAGTTTGAAATTCATTTTTTTCATTCCAATTCTCATGTAACTGGTCCAAGCCTGGATTTATTCAGCAAACAAATGTTTACTGAGCACTCACTATGTGCTAGCTCTGGGAATACTAACACCAAGAAGACATGACTTCTCACGTCAGCTTACTCACTGTCCAGTGCAGGGATCAGCAAACTGTGAGCCTCAGTCAAATCTGATACAGCCTATTTTTGTACAGCTCTTAAGCTAAGAAAGTGTTTCACGTTTTTGAGGGGTTGGTTGTAGAAAAAAATGGAATATGTGACAGAGACCATCTGTGACTCACAAAAGCATAAAATATTTGCTCTCTGGTCCTTTGCAGAAAAAGTTTGCTGACCCCTATTCTACAGGGAAAATATGTGGGGATGATAATACCAGTCTCACAAAATTGTTGGAATTTGTCATGGACGGTGTGCTGTTTTTTGCCTAGCCAGCATAAATCTCTCTCTTTCTGAGAAGACTTTATCTTTTGGTGACAAAGCCTACCTTGCTCTCAGACTGTGAGCTATGGGTGGGCCTGATTCCATTACCATTTCTTAGGGCTGGGTACCTCGCCTGGTTAATCTTGCTTTTCATCATCCCTGGTCACGAAAATTATTCACGTGGCCCAGGTAGGTTCATTAAGATTCAGTCATGAGACTTTTGCTACAATTACTAGGAAAGAAAACCTCTTTATTTCTCCTGGAATTATTAGATGAATAATAATGGTGAGCTTTAGCAGTTCAGAGCACTGTTTCTAAGAGATTAACGCTGAGGAATGTGGAGACAAAAATGAATCCTAGAACAAGTGCTGAAGATACTGATTGAGCCCTGGATTCTGTCATACCTGGAGCTAATTCTTGTTTCTAGAGGCTTCTTGTGTGTGTGTGAGATACTAAAGTTATTTTTTCTTAATTTAAAATATTTTAAAGTAAGCTTCTGTTAACTGTAACATTAGGTATTCCCACTGGTATCAAATTAAATGAGATAATGAATGTTAAATAATTTATACATAATAAATGTTTAAGAAAGCAATACTCTTCTTTAAAATCAGTACTTAGTATGCTATCAAAAATATAAAATATTTACACTCTGAAGGTATGTTGAAGGTCATCTAATCCAATTCCCTTGTTTTGCTGAATTGGAGACTGTAGGGCCCCAGCAAATCTAAAAGAAACTGAAAAATTAGCTTCAGAATGGAAAAACACAGTGTTGTGTACTAATTACGAATTGAGATGTATTTAATTTTGTATGGTAACTGTTATGAGCCACATCTGATACATCCGTGGCAGTCAGAGAAGGCTTCCTAAAAGAGATAGGGCTTAGCTGGACTTGAAGGAAGAATGTCTTTGCTCAGTTAAAAGGGGTGGGGTCAGGTGGCAAGACCTAGAGAAAGGGAGTTTATCCCCCATTGAGGGAATATGGTCCATAAAGGTCTGAACATGAAAGACAGCACATAACCTTCTGAGAACTGCAAGGAGTTAAACGCAGGGAGAGGATTGAGTGTGGAGCAGGAGGGTGGGGGGGGGGTGGGGGGGGTGGGGGGGGGCGGGTAACCCAGGGTCAGATCATGATAGTCCTTATGTAAAGAATGTGGGCCATGAGAAGAAATCCAGGTTTCTTTCTTTAAAAACAATGAGTATGGTTGACAGTGTTCTATTAGTTTGGGGTGTATAACATAGTAATTCAACTTCTGTCTATATTATGCTATGCCCACCACAGGTGTAGAGAAATTCAGGTTTTAAATTTATGTTTTAGAAGGAAAATGGCGCGGTAACAATTCGGCCACTGTTCTAATACAGGAGAATAATGTGAAAGATCTAAGGTGTGATTGATCTGGGGATAGAAGGACGGGGAAAGGGTAGGAGCCCAGACGGAGATATGGAACATGGGAGAGGTATTTAGCAGATGAGCTATGGTGGCTAATTCCACGTAGGAAGAAGCCTGGACAGAAGAATTGCTCCAAGAGCTTAGGCTTCTGGCTGCTGTCTAGGACTAGAGAATAAAGGAAGAGAAGCCTGGCCTGAATTTTGTTTAGTTCGTTTTTCTTGTAAGGTGTGGGTGTGGGAGAAACATGATGCGTCCTACTTTTGGTATTTGGAGTTTTAGGTGCTCACAGTCCTTAAGTGAGGGCTGGTCCCAGAGAGAGGTTTGGGCTGGAGATGCAAAGTTTTCAACAATCATCATGTCAATGGAAGTTGAAAACATGCTATGGAATGAGATTTTGTAAGGAGAGAGAGTTGCTTCTGTTGATTTATTCCAGATCTTTCTCTTTATAAAATTGAATATAATGAGCAAAATACTTATTTTAAATATAGGCTATAACAATGAATTTTGAGCAAGTTTTCACTATAGTTTCTCTCTACATCTGTACACCTGGGAATCCTAAAATTTCTGTAAAGAACTGTAGATATTATAACAATTTTTCTTAGGGACTTTGAATTCTGTAAAATCCACAGCAATGCTATGTTCCTCTTATTGAAGAATGAAGAAATAGCATAGCCTTATGGAGAGAGTCCCAGACTAGAAATCACTACAGGCATACCTCATGCTATTGCGCTTTGCTCTATTCTCCTTTATGGGCACTGTGTTCTTTACAGATTGAACTTTTGTGGCAACTGTGTGTAGAGCAAGTCTACCGGTGCCATTTCCCCCATAGCATTTGCTCACTTTGTGTCTTTGCGTCATATTTTGGTAATTCTCACAATATTTCAGGCTTTTTAAATTGCATTTGTTGTGGTGATCTATGATCTGTGATCTTTGTCGCTATCGTCATTGTTTTCGGGTGCTATAAAATGCACCCGTACAGGATGGCAAACTTAATAAATGTGTGTGTGCTGACTGCTTCACTGGCCGGCCATTCCCTCCTCTCTCTCTCTCTCTCTCTCTCTCTCTCTCTCTCTCTCTCTCTCGCTATCCCCTAAGACACAACACTAGTGAAATTAGATCAGTTGATACCCCTACAATGGCCTCTAAGCATTCAAATGAAGGAAAGAGCTATATATCTCTCACTTGAAGTCACTCACTTTAGAAGATAGGAATGATTAAGATAGTGAGGAAGCCATGTCAAAAGCTAGCATGATGTAGAAATAGCAAGACAACTGGAATTGGACATGAAGCCTGAAGATGGGACCGAATTGCTGTGATCTCATGGTCAAACTTCAACCGATGAGGAGCAGCTGCTAACGGAGGAGCAGAGAAAGTGGATTCTTGAGATGGAATCTACTCCTGGTGAAGATGCTGGGAAGATCGCTGGAATGATAACAAAAGACTTAGCGTATTATAGAAACTTGGTTGATAAAGCCGTGGCCGGTTTTGAAAGGATTGACTCCAGTTTTGAGAGAAGTTCTATTGTGGGTAAAATGCCATCAAACAGCATCACACGCCACAGGGAAATCATTTGTGAAAGGAAGAGTCATTGTGGCCAACTTCTTTGTTCTCTTATTTTACGAAATTGTCACAGCCACCCGGCCCACAGCAGCCACTACTGCAACCAGTCAGCAGCCATCAACATCAATAGTGACTGATGGGTAATTTGTCTTTCTATAATTTCATCCTAGTAACACTCTTGACATTGACATGTGGTAAGCAGATCTGATGAGCTCAGAGTTGGTGCTTTAAAAGCAAACGAGAGATAGGGGTGCCTGGCTGGCTTAGTAGGTGAAGGTTATGTGTTGGGCTGTTGATCTAGGCTCAGGTCATGATCTCAAAGTTAGTGAGTTCGGGTCCTGCATCAGGTTCTGTGCTTGCAGAGTCTGCTTGGGATTCTTTCTCTTTCTCTCTGTCCCTCCCTTGCTCATACGCTCACCCTCTCACTTGTTCTCTTTCTCTCCCAAAATAAATAATAAACTTAAAAAAAAACAAACTAGAGATTGGTAGAAATTACAAACAATTTTAGACCAAAATATAAGTGCAGTTTGTGCTGGTGTATCATTTTAATACTTAATGTTGAATTGCCTTTATTGAAGTTCTCAGCTAAGGGAGTCAGTGTTGGTATAGCCTGAGAAACCATTGTCTCTCTTAACTCCATGCTGCCCCGTTGCCAGTGGCTCAACACCCAGTGTTTGATTTTAGGGCTGTTGGGTGAGACAGCTTTGACGTTTAGTGTTACGTGAGTTCCTTGAAGCCATAATTATAAGTTGTTCAGAATATTGAAAGCAGAATTTTTGTCTTCTGTGGATGGATTTTTAGCCAAAATGTTTAATATTCAACTGTAAAAAAAATTCCGATAACTCCATAATTGGGTATACAGTGCATATTCATTTACACTAAAGTAATTCAATTACAAAATGTATTTTCATTGTGAAAAACTGACAACATAATGGATAGAAATTGTGTAAGGAAATGAATACGTTCTCAAAGAATGATTGACTTTTTAGACGTCACAGAACCTGAAATGTATGAAACATTATAGGTAAAATGTCATTCACTTTTGCAAGTAGGCAAGCAGATTCAGTTGGAATATTTTACTCAAATACATCTAATCCTGTCCTTAGTAAAGTAAAATAACAGATTTTACAGAAAGACTTATGTGGAAACTCAAGACAGCCGAGCGTGACTCCTAGATGTCCTATGTAAATTACAAAGCACCTGTTTGTTTCCAGGTCCTGGCAGAACTGCGGCATTAGTGAATAGAGGCCATATACTGGATGTAATATGTATTGATCTCAGTGAGGCATTTGATGTAGTGTTTAATGAAATCTTATTCCCCAAATAATTTAAATTGGCTTGGCTATGAGAGCAATCACATGCGTTGAAAACTGGCTGAACAAAAAGGAACGGAAGGTGGTGTGAAATGCCCACCTGTCGGTAGAGAGAACTACAGTTTCGCCAGCTTTTCTGTTACGCCTGCAAAAGAAACAGAATGGAGGAACACGTCTTGGAAAACCTTTCAGAAATAAAGTGTATATTTGGTAGATTTTTTTTCTTACCAGGATAAATTGAAAATCATACAATGCTCTAATCTGATGTATTTTTTTTTTCCTATTAACATTTATAAGAGCCTTTGCCTGTGCTTTAAATCGGAATGGAAGGAGGACCAGCATAAAGAAAGGGATCTTTTGTTCACAATTTGAGATACTGAAGACATTGTTTGTGTTTACCTTTTGGCATTTATAAAAATCTGGCTTGTATTAGCATTGTCTTACCTCTGTACTTTTTTTTTTTTAAGTTTCTTTATTTTGAGAGAGACAGTGAGCAAGCACACAGGGAAGGGACAGGGAGAGAGCAAGAAAGAGCAAGAGAATGAATCCCAGGCAGGCTCCATGCTTTCCGCGCAAAAGCCCCACATAGGGCTCGAACCCACAAACCATGATTTATGACCTGAGCTGAAATCAAGACTCAGATGCTTAACTGACTGAGCCACACAGGTGCCCCATCTATACTTTTTTATTCATAGAAAGTTCTTAGTAATTATCCATTGAATTACCACAGCCATTTCCTGCCCTCATTTGTAGCTTTAGGTAACGTTAAATTAAAAAAAGAATATAAAACCTTTACTGAATTATTTTATAATCTTAAGCATGGTTGTAAATGGAAAAATTGGTGGTGCAAAGGAATAAGGAATCTGGTTTAATTTATTATGCAGACATCTTGTATAACACTAAAATTTTAAGTGTACAAAGGTAATTTTTTTAATCCTTCAACCCAAGTACATACTATTGTCTTTCTTGATATCCTAGAAGAAAAACTGCTTGAAATAATTTTAAACAACACATGTTCTGGTAATAATATTCATGAGACTGAAATGTAATGTTAATAGAATGAAGGTCTTAACATTTATATAGAATAAGAGAACTACATTTTTGAAATCAGTGATGAATTATTCATGGTGTTAAATTTATTGTGTTTTCCTAAAATTTTTGCACAGAAGATTCATAGCTTTTGAGCGTATGAGTTTTTATTTCTTTCAAATATAGCCGTATTCTGTCCATTTTATAAAGACAATTGGACATAAGATGAGTAAACTCATAAGGTATTTAGAAGGATGGTAAAATGAGGCCTGAAATTTACATATAATCTGTTATTTTCTGATATTGTCAGGAAAGTAATCTTTCAAAAATTAGTAGGTGCGTTTCCTTCAGTGGCCACTTCTTTAACAGTAGTCTGTTTTTATTTTTCTTAATGTCTATTTTATTATTTTTGAGAGAGAGAGAGAGAGAGAGTGTGTGTGCAAGAAGGGGAGGTGTGCAGAAAGAGAGACAAAGAATCCGAAGCAGGCTCCAGGCTCTGAGCTGTCAGCACAGAGCCTGGCGTGGGGCTAGAACCCACGAACTGTGAGACCGTGACCTGAGCTGAAGTTGGACGCTTAACCGACTAAGCTACCCAGGTGCCCTTAGTCTGTTTTCAAATATTTGAGTTTTGCCTCTTTGTCACGGCAGCCCTATATAAATTGCTATTAAGTTACCGTAATATTTTCAATCAGTAAAATTCTATTTTGGTCCTTTGAAGGGGTACTTGTTGGGTTAATTTCCACTGTTTAATTTTTGGCAAAATTCCAGGTGACCCATAAGGTAACAAGAACTATTATTGGAGCATAAGACATGAAAGAAAATGCTGTTGTCTTAGAAACAGACTTTGCTGTGTTATCTTCCTGTAGCGGTTGGTACACAGGCTGCGGGAGCATACAGTGCTAGCATGGTGTTGGGAGAGCACTTTGGAAGCCAGAAGAACATTCTTTTCTTGTAACTTCTATCATGTTTTGCATCTCGGAGAATAATTTTTTTAAAGCGGTGAGATAAAATGTGGTTAATTTTCTCTTAGTGTTTTATCAGCTGTATATCCTCGCTCATGAATGCTTCATCAGAGACTGTAGGTTCCAAATGACACGCTTGAGAAGATTTTTGAATACTGCAGTGATATTAGGATATCCTGATGCAGATGCTTATCAGTGAAGCTGTGGCAACATTTAGTGGAGATGAGTAAGAATGCTAAAACCATTTAGAGAATGACCACTGAAGGCACTGACCATTTCAACTATGATATGTTTAAAAAAAAAAAAAAAGTGTCAAGAAAACAAAGCAGGTCAGAGGTCACAGGATAAAAACGTCCTATTTTGAGAGAGTCTCCAAATCAATGCAGAAGACACTCATGATTTTGGCAGTCTTTATTGAGTACCTCCCACTTGCTAGATGCTCTTCTAGGCACTGCTAAGGCGCATTAAAATAACCTAAACAAAAACCTGGCTCTCCCCTCATGAGACTTAGACTTTGAGAAGAAGAGAAAGGCACTAAGTCAGTCAACAAGTAAAATAAATGGGGTGTTACTTAGTGTTGTGATGCAGGGATGATGATGTAGCAGGAAGGCATCTAAAGCCGGGAAAGAAAACGTGTGAGTGTGTGTGTTGGAAGGGGTAGGTCTGGGGATAGGAGCTGCCATTTTAAATAAATGGTCAAGAAAGCCCTCTCTGTCAAGGTCGGCTTTGAGGGGAGAACGGAATATATCCACTGTTTGTATCTACATAACAACATTGCTCTGATCCTTCTTAAAATCCTCAGACCTGAAAGATGACTCAGATTTCACTTCATTCCAACTATTAAGATTTTTCCCCACAAAAAATTACTCCATATATACTACCATATACTGAGTAGAATCGAAATGCACAACATTTCAAGGTGTAAACATACGAACGTAGCATTGATTAAATGCATTGAAATATAACCCGTTACAAAGTCAAGGGCTTAGCGCCTGATACATAAACACATCGTGAAGTATAAAGATGTTGAATTCCGTTTTATAACACGCTGAAAGTGTAGAGGTGATGCTTTGTGATTCCTTTGTTTCCTTCCTATCACGTTTTCAGATGTTACAGGGAAATATACTCTGAGTTGTACAGTAGTTGAATTTCTTGTATTCAGTAAGCACACGGAAGGATATTAGCAAACCAAAGAGGGGCATGAGGATATTCTTTTTGAGTCTTAGCCTTGCCTTTAATCATTTCCATGGATATTGGTTTCACTGGCCCTTACATTAATCTTCTTAGCAAAAAGAGATGAACAATACTATTACCCCTGTTTTGTAAATAAGAAAGAGGATGATAGGAAGGTTAAAAGATCTGCCTCAGGCCATTCTAACTATGAGGCTTTGGTAAAGTCCTTAGAAGAAGCTATTTGTCTTAAAGGACAGTTCTGAGTTTTAAACACTAAGGTCCAGAGTAAACCTAATCTGAAACAGTATATTGTAATAAAAAGATAACAGGACTGGGAATCAAGAGTTCTCAATTCTGCTTGCGCTTAGACCACTAACTAGTTCTTTGGCTTTTACAGTTGTTACTATTTTTTAAGTTGGAAAACCATTAGATACTGTTTTATCGGAACCATTTATTGACAGCCTCTGCGGTACTGGGCACGGTGTGAAGTGTTGATAAGGTTATGTTCCATATCCCGAAAGAGCTCATGTACTCGTGGAGCAGATTTACAAACAAGAGCGGTGTGCTGAACAGTACACGAGAGGCAGGGACAACGGGAAAGGGGAGGAGAAAGACACAACCAAAGCAGAAGTTAGTACAGCAGAGAAGGCTGCTCACCTACTCACCCACAAAGTCACCAGCTGAGATAAACTAGACTTGCAGTTGATTGATGCAGGAACATATCACAGACAGAGGGAACCAAAGTGCAAAGGCCGAGGCAAGAAATAACAAAATTTTAGACACATAGTTATTTCGCTACGTCTGGACGATTGAGGATAAAGACAAGAAGGGTGAGAAAAGCTAGATTTTTCAAGGATGGGTCAAGAAATGCCTACCGACCGCGCAGGTTTGCTTTGAACCTGCCTGCAAAGGGATGTTGAGGGACGCAATTGTGCACAGACAAGGGACCCGTTGCATTTGAAGTTTACAAGGCCCTGCTACAGGTGGAGTAGAGGATTGATTTGACATAGAAGAATTAGGAGGCTGTAATAAGACTTCAAGAAACCAAGTTATGAGGGGCTGAAGTAAAATAGTGCATGCATAGTAGTTTAGAAAAGGTTGATTCAAGAGATTTGTCAAGTAAGATGCGTACGATTTGATAAGAAACCGTACGTAAAGGAGGACAGGATGAACAGTGAGGATAGTTAAGGTAATTTTCAGTAGCACCATAGAGAAGGTTAAGAACTGGAATTAGCTGGTGGTGGGTGAGAGCAAGGTCTGGAGGCCTCTGCTTTTTCAGCTGCACGTCATTGAGCAAAGGCATAGGTTAGGATGCACTTGGCCAATGTGCTGATGTTTATTTAAAGGTCAGGGGCTCTGGGATTAGTGGACCCCATGGTCTAAAGTCATCATTGCAGGCTCAATTCCCTGCATCCCCTACAATCATCCTAGAGGCTGCTGGATTGTCATAGGAATCCAGAGTCGGCACCCTACTTCTTTAGCACACCTCCTGTGACCTTGGGAACACCTGGGTTGTATACCCATCCTCTAATCAATGAGATGATGATGATTAGTTTTGGCAAATTGAGATTTAGTGCTGGGGAGAGGCTGGCTTTGTCTTCTGAATTAAGTGTGAGAAGAGGAAAAAAAAAAAAATCCGGGCTCTGCCCATAAAAGGAGGGGAAATTAGCATTATGATAAAATCGATATAGCTTAAGAATACTTACCTTGAATGTGTATGAAAATAGGGAAAGTGAGGAGCCCCTGGGTGGCTCAGTCGGTTGAATGTCCAGCTCTTGATTTTGGCTCAGGTCATGATCTCAGGGTTGTGGGACTCGAGCCCCAAGTCGGGTTCCATGCTGAGTCTCCAGGAAACTGCTTAAGATATTCTCTCTCTCTGCCCCTTGCACTCTCTCACTCTAAAATAAAAATTAAAAAAAAAAAAAATAGGGAAAGTGAATCTGATTTGCCAAAACAGATGGGGCAAAGTTGTCTATCTCTGGGCCTGGGGGTGGAGAAGGGGGACAGAGAGGAGAGTATCAGATGAAATTCAAAATAAAAATGAGATTACTTAAAGGTCTTTGATTTTTTCTCCTTTGTCACTTTCTTCATTCCCCTAAAACAGAAGGGAAACGGCGTTTCTCGTTTTTAATCTAAACATGAAGAGATCTCTAAGTGTGAAGCAGATCCAAGGGAAAAATAACCCTCTTAGATATAGATGTTATTGCCATTAAATTACCACCTTAAGGAGATGTACATATAGGAGATACAGTTAATTTCACATGACTCTGGGAAGGACCACTAAGGTAATGAACTTTATTGAGAGTGCTTTTAATCCCATTATGCACATTTGAGAAGCTTTCTAAGCAGGGAAGACCACTGAGTTGATAAAAGAAGCATTTAGTTAGCAAATACTTTTGTGCTTCCCTGCTCACTGGTATATTTGCTTTAGAAATGGATGTTACATGGTAGGTAGACTGGTTTCTCTGTCTCATCTCAAAGAGTGAATGAGTGTGTGTGTGTGTGTGTGTGTGTGTGTGTGTGTGTGTGTGTGTACGTACCCAAGGGACCATCAGTGTCATGAAGTAACTAAGGAATACATTAAGCAACTTTTCATGGATATGTGGATTGCATAATTTAAGACTATCCTGGGGCATCCATAAATGATGCATAGGTTTTGTTTTCTTATTTTACATTTTTAGAGGGGAGAAGGATACTTGATTCTGCACTTTCTACACCTTTAGCATTATCTAAATCTCTCTCCCTGTTGAATGTTGAGCATCGTAAGGAGCCATGCCATCTGCTGTTTACACTATTTTCCTAAGATCCTTTTAGACCATTCATTCTTCCTCAAACCCGTTTGAATAGGAATGGTTAGGATGCTTCCATTAGACCTCACCCTTACCTGTGTTAAAACAGTGCTGGAGATCCGGTCAGCAGGGATTTGGAAATGACTTAACTGTGTTTTGCACTATTTCTGTAGACTGTGTTGTCATTTAAAATCCTATGAAAATAGGATTCAGTCTTATTGTGCATTAGTTACGTAGAACCTGAATTTTCCAGTGTTTTAGGACGAGTGACACCTTCTGTGGCTGTACATACTCTGTGCTAGGACATGAACTGTGTGTTTGTAAAAGCTAATCTCCTTTCCACTTGTAACCGCACTTCGAGCCTTCTCCGCACGCTGGATCTGTATAGAGCTAAACAACAGATGGTAAAACAAACAAACGAGCTAAAAAAAAATAACCCTGAGAATCTGGAGAAGGAATTCAATATAATGATTTTATTTGCTTGGGTCACTTTGTTTTATAAATCAATGATTAAGAATGCTATGATTAGTTACCAGCAAGAGGGCAATTTTGTTCGGCCGTTTCCTGTTTAAAGATCTGGTATCATTAAAACATTACTTTTAGGTCCCTTCTAATCGCGACACTCGAGGACACGGGGTATATGTCTTAATTGTCCCCTTTTAAACTGGAGCCAAAGTTGAACAAGTTGATACTCTTAGCCCTACAGACAGATTTACGTTTTTTTTTCTGGTGAGTGCGGCCCTTGACGCACCGCTAGGTGGCAGCAGAGTTTTACAGTTTCTGACTCCGGGAGGCAGAAGCTACCTGCGCTCTCCGGGCCTCTGTTCTGCAGCAGCCGAGGCTGATATAAATGTATAAACAAGCAGAAGCTATGTGTGACACACACCACTATTCTTAAAGCAGAAAGCAACAACTCCAAGCCAGGTGTTTGGCTTCCGATGGTCTGGTGAAGGCAAGGCTTTGCTGATGGGCTGAGTCAGAGGAAGGAAAAAGACGAGTGTTTCCGGAGGTTAGGTTCTCTGCGAGTGTGGTTTTGTGCCATTGTCCAGGGCTAGTGCGTCAAAGCGAGGCGGTTGGCGACTGCTCCCCGCTGCTGCCGGAAGGGCTGCCGGTGCCTCCACCTGGCTCTGCTGTGGGCCCTTATTGCCTGACCCCCGTTGGCAGAGGAGCAATGAGGCAGCAGAACGTGGAAGAGTAGCGACACGTGGAAAACCCAAATCTTTTACCTTGAAAGCGCGCGGCTCTGAGGCGTCTTAACAGCGAGAGGTTAGTTCCAGAGTTGAGCAGGAGTAGAAAGGGAGAGTAAAAAACATTTGTGTATAAAAAGACTGGCTCAGTTGCTATGCAGACTATTACCCGGGAAATCTACAAACTCTTGCAACACGTGCAATGTTCATGGTAAATTCAGAGAGATGCTTGGGTCACGCATAAAGATACTTGCGTTTAGAGGCGATAGATTTAGGAGTTTGGGAGAGGGTGGGTTTTCTTTTCTGAATGAGACCACTGTATGCCAGGATGAGCAAAACTTTTCCCCTTAGGAAAGCACCAGAGGTGGTAAAAACAGAGGGCAGAGTGAGTCCCCACAGGTAGGGGAGAGACACAGCAGCTGCATTGTTCTAGAAAGGCAGTAATCTGTAGGTTGTATTCTGAGTTGATCCACCTACATCTGCCATCGCAGCCGGCACCTGGTACGGGGTGAATGACACACGATACTCCCCAAATGTCACTGTCCAGCCGTGTCCACCAATTAAAACTAATAAACATTCCTCCCCATGCTGAAGATGTGCTGCCAGCCCAGCAAGCAGCAGGGCAGGCAAAGGCAGAGCATAATAACAGCAGTCGCAACAGCGGCAGCCAGAGCCCTGGGCAGCAGGTGCACTTGGCTGGGAGCACGGAAGGGCACAGTGTGGCGCTGGCATTGCCCGCTCACATATTATGCAGGCAGAGCTGAGTTGTTTACAAATTGATAGCAGAGGGGATTTGGTTGGAGACAGAGCCGAGCACGCTGCATTCTGTGCTCAGAGAAACCTGAGTGGGGTTCCCTGCTGGTTGGTTGGGTGCCATTCACCAAAGGGGGGGACCTGCCTCCCATCCCCCATCCCCTTCTGCGCCCCCCCCCCCCACACACACACACCCTCACCAGGTAGCACAGGCCCAGTTCTACGGGCAGGTGAAAAACACCTGGTGAGAAACTCAAGGACGTTTGATGTGGAGGACCAGGAAGTGTCTTTCTCAATGACTTTGTCTCTTCCAGGTCCCATGGATGTGCCAGATCTCAGAGCAGTCCAGTCGGAATGTAGCTGGAAAATGGGAAAAGAAAAGACCTAGAATAAACAGGGGCCACTGAAGAAGGTAATAAACCTCCAAGAAGGTAAGGGCTACACGAATGTAAGAGGCTACGAGAAGGTAAGAAACCTGCTGAAATGTCTTTGTGTTCAGCGTACCGTGTCTTAACGCACTCCTCTGTGCTGGATTGGAGCTTCTCTGGGAAAGAACTGGAAAGTCCTAGGAGAGAGACGGTGTGTGTGTTGGAATCATGGGTGCAGGGGTCTGGAGTGCCAAGTGTCAGTGGGTAGAATGGAGGGGCCGGAAGCACAGGTGGTCAAGCTTCCCACCCACAGTCAACTCTGGATGGTGCTCACACCCAGCAGTGAGGCACCAGGGGTTTTTCTGGGTTTCGGTGTTATTTCCACCACTTGCAGTAGGAGTGTGTCCTCTTTCCATCTTGTCAGCGGCGCCGCAACCTAGGTTAGTCTTTGTTTTCACGTCTGCCGGTTTCAACTCTGCTGTCGCATGGCGTCAGTGCTGTCACGTAGAATCGTGCCTTTTTGGCGAGTGCCGTTATGATACAGGACACCTGAAGGTGTCATTTTCCAGTGGCTAATTAACCTTGAGACCAGAGGCACACCAGCGTAGCCCCCTAATTACTTTTGTGTGTAAACCTGCAAGCACAGAGTGAAGAAGGGCCGGGAGCCCTGCTGTCATGGTCCCGTCCCGCCTGTCTGACCCATAGTCTGGGGACTGTTATAGGACACTGATTTCTGTCTTCGACATGGGTTGTGCTGCATTCTGAGTTCAGATGGCAAAGCTTTGAGTGTCCGAGTGGAACTTTTGGACAGGTGTATGCAAACACTTATAGTGTTTTTATAATAATAGAAAAGGGGGGGCGGCGCGACGCCTTTGCCTCTGTCTGCCGTGGTTGCTTGACCAACAGCTGGAAAAAACAGGATGGTCATGACTGTGGTGGCAGAAAGCCGTGAGAATATGTTTCCGGTAGCACTGCTTTCATAGGCTCTAAAATGGTGTCTGTTCCCTAACTGAAGCCCTGGTCTCTCTCTTTCCCACGATCTGAGTGAACTGAGCCAACGCTTTTTTTTTCACAGCGTTAGCTGCCAAAAACATTTGACTCCAGCACGCTGCGTCTTGGGCCACGGGGATGAATTGGTTTGAGGCTGGGGATTGGGGTGATGTGGAGGAAAAAGAGAGGAGAGTGGCACGTGTGTTGTTCGAGCCTGAAAAAAAAAAAAAGTGGGAAAGAGAACAAAGAAAGCAGATGACAAAGACCTGGAAGTTCTAAACAAGACCAGGGAACCCGAGCCCCGCCTAGTAAACCCGAAGAGCTAGATTGAAACTAAGGATAGAGGAGCCAGGACCAAAACCTAATCACACACACTCGCACGCACGCGCGCGTGCACACACACACACACACACGCGCACGCGCACGGTGGTTGGTTCAAACCTGGCCAAGGGTCTAAAAAAGTAAAGTGGGACGTAGAGTCAATAGTGGAGACTGATGTTATCAAAGGGCATGGTCTGTTGACACCTTTTCCTGTTACATGTAAAGTAGGTTCGTCCTTCCTTTCAAAACCACAAAAAAAAGCACTGCAGGCTCACTACACGTGTAGAAAATAGAAACAAGAAACATTAAATTCCACAAGGTGTAAACCAGTCAGGTTTTCGGATTTCGCCGTTACTGCCACCAAATTGCTGTTCATCTTCGGTTTAAATACATGCAGTGACAGGCTCCTTTCTAGTTATTGGTGGTTTCTGTGTACTGATGGCAGTTTCTTTTGTTGATTCCAACATGACCTTTGCCGTGTTTCCCCTTCCGGGATGCTGTTCTGATTCTGGAGCTATATAAGGCAAACCCACCACTCCATCATGCAGAAGTACTTAAAACCATTGAAAAGAGGGCTCATGGCCCATCCTGTAGCTCATTAAGTACCTCATCAATGCCAAGTACTTTCCTAAACTCTGGAAATACGAGATGAATAAAGCGGGACATGGGTCCTCTCCTCCCGCCATTTGTATTCTGGCTCTGGAGTGAGGAATGTGTCCACACTGCAGGATGCACAGTTATCAAGACTCACAGGTGAATCTAAGAAGTACTAGGGGGACATAGAGAAGGGTAGGACTGACTAGTTCTTACTTGGGAAGACGATGCAGGGGGACATCCACCTTAGAGGATAAGCAGGGGTTCCTTAAGCCTAACAATGGAAATTGTAAATATTTGGAGTTCCAAGGGAGACAGGAGGAGAAATGCCTTCTCCTCTTGAGCAGAAATAGAAAAATAGTCCCGGTTCTCTGTTCGAAGACATTAACCCTGTGAGCAGCACACAGGCTTTTCCCAGAGGAGCTTGAGCTGACCGTCCACTTCTTTTGGCTTCTGAAATCTCTTTACAGAGTAGTGATTGCAGTTGGTCGTCTGGCATAAAATGGGGTTTACTGGCTGTTAGCTCTGCTCCAAAAGGAAGTTTGGGAAGAAGACAGAGAGGCTGGCACGTTTGTTAGTTTTACTTTTTGACTCTGTTTTGATGGAGCTGAAATGAGAGAGTAGGAGAAATTCAGAAAGGTTTTTAGTCTACACATTTTGAGGGTAGGGGTCATCTCTTCAGTTTTCTGTTGATGTGAGAAATTGTGCACAAATCGCCAACAATAATATTTGCTGAATGAATGTTTCAATAAATTAAACGGTAAGGTTAGTGCTGTCATGCTTCTTTTATGAATTGAACTGGCTTTCCTTAGAATTGTAGTTTTATTATATGAGTTACTACTATAAAACACATATGCTGCTCTCACATGCCTTTGTGATTTAACTTTCAAATCTACCCCTCTCTGTGTTACAAATGGATCATGTGGAGATAGTAATGCTGGCTAATTTAAAGAGTATAGGATGTTAAACTGTACAGGGTTTATCCCAAGGAAATTCAGAAGGAGTCATAAATCACCATGGTGACATAGCACATTGTGGTCCTTAGGGGGATAAAATACTATAAACCTTTTCTAATGATTTACAAATCTCTCAAATGAATTGTCATATTGACACAACTCGGGCCACAGCAGGGAATAATTATTCTCAGTTACGCATCCTAGAACAGAGGGGAAACCTTACACTAAAATCATGCCCGATAGCTCAGACCATGCTTTCTGTACTGTTGGCTCTTAACTTGCCTAATAGTTTTAAAAGAGAAATACCATCCCTTCCTGCAGGGATTCTGACTGAAACCAGATTTTCCTTTACAATGAGGCGATACAGTTAACAGCATTTTAAACAGTCCTAGTAATTTCTGCTTTTGTAACACTTCTTTTTTTTTAACGTTTGTATATTTTTGAGATAGTGGCAGAGTGTGAGTGGGGCAGGGGCAGAGAGGGAGGGAGACACAGAACCCAAAGCAGGCTCCAGGGTCGGAGCTGTCAGCCCAGAGCCCGATGATGGGCTCAAACCCATGAACCGGGAGATCATGACCTGAGCTGAAGTCAGACACTTAACTGACTGAGCCACCCAGACGCCCCTTCTCTTGTAACACTTATCTGATGATCCTCAGGTTCTTAAACATTAAAATTATATTAGGTCTGGATCCTCGAAGCATCAGAGATCCTCTGCACATCAAATCACAACCAAATCCATTTCAAAGATAGCTACGCTGAGGAAATTTATCTCTAAAACTACAGCCTGTAACTTCTACGTTTTTTTCCCCCCAAAGCACACTTAGAACCTTTTCGTGATACCCAAGTTGCTTTTAGGTCTCCGGTTACGTAAACGTAGCAATTGACAATGGGAAATTTTCAGTTGTAGAAATGTAAGGAGATTGTAAAAACCAGTTCATCATTGAAAAAGTAGATCATAGTTGAGGGAAAAACTTCTTTACTTAATTTTACTAATTAGCAAAAATCAAATCTGTAGCAGATAACGAAGGCTGTCAGGAGAAGCAGGGAAGTGTTTTCCTGGAAAGTGTGGTAAACTTATAGAAATGGTCCTGAATATTTGTAGGGAAGGGGAGAACGAATGATTAGCTTATGTACCAAATCCTACAGCCTCAAGTTATCACAGTGGTCCACAAATACAGTTTCACTGTAGCTGATATACAGCTGTTTCCTGGCATCCCTTGGAATTATTCTACTTCTTTAATAATGCAAGGTACTCTGGGGACCTAATTTCTGCCTTAAATAATTCATAATGCATGCTTTGTATTAAATGAACAATTTTAATGAGAAAACCGTATCTATTTGACTGGGGAATAACTGTTGATTCGATTTGAATGTTATTTTGAATGAAGCAGCATTGGATTAACAAGATTTTACTATATTGTGTTCTCATTTATACCCTAGCCTTATTTTTTGGTCGTAATTATTTATCTTACATCATAGTCAGTTGAGAAAGTGACAAGAAATCGAGAGAATGAACTTTAGACGAAGAGATAGAAAATGTACAGGGGAGAATCATCGAGGAGAATAAATAACATGCAAACACAAACTTATTTAATTGGGTTTTCCTTCAGTTCTCTCTAACCTTGAGAGTCTCTGGATGATAGTTGTACGTCATGTCTGTTTCTCCACACAGAGAAACAATGAGGTCCTTGTAGCATGAACCCACTCTTCTTTGAACCACTTATCAGTCAAAATTTTATATTTCCTTGTGAGATAATCGGAATAATGGCATTAAAACTGTAACACAATAGAAGATATGGTTGCGAATGCATGGTACGGAGTTAAGAATAACAGTAGAAATAGGGTAATTAACTACAAAATCCCCGAGAACAGAGTTGTATGCTTTGTGCGACGAGCACCCAGGTCAGTGCTTTTTTACATAGTTGGTCCTCAGTAAATATTTATGAAATGAAGGAATAGTGGGCAAAAGTTAAGCAGCATTAAAGAAAGCATTGATAATAGGCTAAAACTATGATTCTCAGTACTATCAAATGAAGAATAACCATGTGCAGACACTGGTCAAAGCGTTGCATATACATTAACGTACGACCTTTGCCGAACATATCCAATGAGGGAGGCGCCATTATTGTTCCCAATCCGTAGAGGAGCCTGAGGATTAAATGGTTGAAGTAGGTTGTTTGTGTTCACATAAGAAAGTGTGATTTTGAACCTAGGTTTCCTTAACTCTAAATATTACACTCTTAACCCTTGGACAGTACTGTCTCTCTTAAAGTCCTATAGGATTTGGCCTTCGCGTGTTGTCTCCCAGACACATACTGGAAGATGCAAGTCTACGTAGCCCTCATCAGCTGAGGCGGATGGTGTGCGTGTTCTGAATCGTGTGAATTAGACGTGATTCCTACTTAATATCAGTCCACTACTGAAATGCTCTTCTGCTTAGCTCTTGACTTCATAAAGTATGAGGAGAACATGGAGATAATTAACTAAACTGCCTGTGAGGTACTTACAACCTACATGACTAAACTCAGACAACCGTGTTTTACTAAGATCTCACTGTCTCCATCTCTCAGTACTTATATTATGAGGCATCGCAAAAAAGAAAAATATGGTTCCCATCAGGAAGATGTGTACATGCTATTTGAAATAAAGAATGAAGCGTGTGGAAAGATTTAAGAACATTCACAAAGCAAATTACAGATTGGGGTTTATGCTGATGAGTGATTAAAATTGTTACACATTTATCAAAGTTGACAATTTACATACGGAAAGTTGAGGTTGAAAGTAGGTCTGTGCTGAATTGTAAAAATATTGTTTAATTGCAAAAAGTGACCCCAAGTCTTAATTATTGGATGTGAAAACAATTCCTTTGTTCTAGATGTGTGTATACATACTTACTAACGATTCAGATAACTCGAATTCTTTTTATTTCCACTATATCTCTAATTACTGCCAATTAGACAAGGAAATATAGCATGGAAGTAATATAGGACATAAAGAAGCTCTGGGTTCTTGTCCCAAGTCCCTTGCTGTCTTCTGAATCACCATTAAAATAAATACACTTATATACATATACACATTTATAAAGTATGACCATCTTACTATGATTATCAACACTAAATAAAAACAATGACTAATGTCCCTTTCAGAGTTTTAATTTAAATAGCAATGTTACAGATTGTCTGTTCCTGTCTATTTTCAGGTCACAGCAAAGGAAAAAAGCATGCCTCCTACTTCATTTCTCCTTTCAGAGAAAATTAAAAAAGAAAGGAGTTCTGTGTAGTGTTTCTGACAGCAAATTTCTCAGAATCCAGAAATACTTCTCTCTGTAATAAGTTGCTGCAGATACAAAGGAGCACTTATGATTGATTACTATCTCTGTTTGCATGAGCGATAATTCCTGAACACACAGTTCTCGATTAAAATACAAATGCATTTTCGACTGCATTTCTTTATCTGTGTTTTATTTTTATATGACAAAATATGAAACGAACCAAGTAAAGTTGGGTTCGAGTATATTGCAAAAACGAAACCAGAAGCTGAGGGGATCTTTCAGTGGTGAGGCAAGTTCTTTGGCCATCCGTCCCATCAGCTCCTGGGTCCTGATCTGGGTGGAGTTAGGGAGGCTGAACGCTGGGGGAAGGGGAGAGTCTTTATGTGGCTGAAGTATCTTATTTCCCAAATTGCTTTTTAAAATACAGATGATCTACATTAAAGTCAAAACATTCGTCTATGATATTTTATTTAGAGATTTGAAAACTTGGTATGTGTGCATTTAAGAACATTACCAAGAGGACCACCATTGCCTCCTACATTATAACACGCTGTGCATGCTGAGCTTTAAACAGACTTGGCACTTGATGCACTCGAAAGAGGGTGGTGGCTTTCTCAAGGAAATCAGCTTTAATTTTAGCACTTGTACATGGAAAAGCAGAGATGAAATTAAAGAAAACAGAAATTAATATGTAGCGGAGTATCAGAAACATCGAACATACCATTCCTATGTGAATGACCAAGATGATTACTCTTATGTATAAGAATCTTTGGGGCGCCTGGGTGGCTCAGTCGGTTGAGCGTCCGGCTTCGGCTCGGGTCATGATCTCACGGTCTGTGAGTTCGAGCCCCGCGTCGCGCTCTGGGCTGACAGCTCAGAGCCTGGAGCCTGCTTCTGATTCTGTGTCTCCCTCTCTCTCTGCCCCTCCCCTGATCATGCTCTGCCTCTCTCTGTCTCAAAAATAAATAAAAACATTAAAAAATTAAAAAAAAAGAATCTTAGACTTTTTCGTCTGATCCCTTTAAGAACATGTAGGATGTAATGCTATCATTTGAAAGTAGACAACTAAAACCCAGACCTGATGAGTGAATGTACAAGGTCTCACTGCCAGCAAGTGTCAAAACGGAGACTAGAAGAGAGGACAGTGTGTGCCTGACATCGTGTTGGCAACATCTGCATCTGCCATCTCATTTAATTTCTACTATGACCTTGTGAGATGAGCTACTAATTCGTAAGTGAGAAACAAAGGCTTGTATAAGTAGAATACCCAGCTGTACAGTCAATTTGGGGGAGGCATCTGTCCGTTTGACCTTGTAAGTTCCATTCTTCCCACGGCAATATGCCACCTTCAGATCTACCTGTGCTTGGCTTTGTGGCTCTGCTAAAATATGGAACATGTATTAAGGCTCATTCGAAACTATTTACGATATCCAATACCATGAACACAGTGGACAAATGTGAAGTTGTCCCTATTGAGACAGTGCTTGTGAAATTTTAGGCTGAGAAATAGCTCCCGTGAATGGAGGAGGCAAAGAGAACGAACGTAGACGTTATTTGGGTTCCTTTGAGCTCTGAGATGACAACCCTTATGTGGTGGAATGCCTTTAAATGTCTCCTCACATTTTATAAGGCCGGTTGGGGTGTTTGCACATAGGTGCGACCATTTGCATACTTGCTCACTTTTACATGTGGAGCATTTGCTACCCATTTGAAAACACTAGAGAAAAAAAGTATACGTTGTCTTATTTACCTTTAAATTCTGAAAGATATTTAAGAAGCCCTGCCTTGATTAGAGGACATGATTGAACAGTAATTATTAAAAATGTGTTCGAATTCTTGTATGTTTGTGTTTTATAAGTCTCGTCAAGAAACCAGGTTCGCTAACTCTACCTTTTGATAACGCTTGCAATCAAACTTCACTTCCTTGATAAGCAATGACTGAATGAATGTAAATAGGAATTGAGAAGAGTACAACGGGTAAAACCTCTATTCCACATGTGTACCTCAAACAATGTGGCAAAATAAATGATATCTTAACATATTTTATAAAATATCAGCAATACATAATACAAGGTTTTACTTCTAACCTAATGATGAAAATGTTTATGGCACATCTTTTTCTTCCTCCTTTATCTCTTACATCATTTCTCATAGGTCACTTCCATTCATTCACTCTTTGAAAAAATGCTTACTGATCGCTGCTGCATGTTATGAACAGTCCAAGGCACCGGTCCTAACAAGTTAGCAAAAATGACCGACTCCTTGATCTCAGGGAGCTTATCCTGGAAATGGCAGAGGCAGACGACAATAACCAAGTAAAATGAGCAAGATTATGTCAGAAAATAAATGTGATGATAAAAGTAGAACAGAGAGATGGAAAACGGAATGACTGATTTAGAAAAGAATGTCAGGGTAGGTCCCTCGGAAGATGCTTTCAGAGGAGACGTGGGCGGAGAAGCCAGCCATGCAAAGATAAACGAATGGTAAGCGTCTACCTGGCAAGTACAGATTTCGAGCATTCAAATAGGTTTTAAAAGCCAGCGTGGCCAGGGAAAGTACTGGTCAGACAGGCAGGGACCAGAGCTCAAAAAGCAGGGAAGCCGGGACAAAGAGCACAGATTTTACTGGGAGTGCTATGCAGAGAATGGATGGTAGTGAGGCGGCCGTTAGCAAAGCGGCCAAGGCAAAAAACTTTAAGGATTTGATGGACAGTATGTGACAAATCAAGACTGACTTCACACGTGGACCCTCTGGCTAGGGAAACTTGATACAAGCTGATGCCACTTATCAAGGAGGGGAAGGGCTCCTTTTATGATTTAAAATTCTTTGACCATGACGACTGTGTCTAAATCCTTTTTTTTTTCTTTCTTTCTTTCTTCTTCTTCTTTTTTTTTTTTTTTTTTTTTTTTTTTTTTGTATAACAAGACTGGACTATAACTAAAAGGTTTTCAAGGATCCCGGTTGTCTTTGTTCATCATCCTGAAGATTTTGCCCTCGTAGCCAGCAACTGGCTTCACTCTTTATGGAGAGTGTCGTGTGGGAGGTTCTTGGAATGCATGCCTGTGAGAGATGATATTGGCAATGAATCATAGGGTATCACTAGCTCTGCACAAGAAGGTTATGAAGATATTTCCAATTTATTTTTTGCTTGGTTCCATAAATGGTAAAGAATTGATGAACAAGCCAGGGAATAAATCAGAGATAATATGCAATTAGTCACTTGAGGCACTGCTGTTTTACAATGGGGCCCGCTTTTCTGTTTCGAAGCACTATCTATATCCTTCTGGATGTAGTGAAAGTCAAGGGCATTATAGGATAAATTTATAAGAAAGCGTAAGACACATGTACCACATAACTTGGTGAGGTAGGAACCATCTGTTCGTAGAAAAATCCTCGGTGCTTTGCAGCCACAGTCGTGAGACTGAGCGCACAGTCGGGTTGCTGTCTACACCTACTCAGAGCTCCTCAAGGCTACTTAATTGTAGCTTCAGTGCCCTTGTTACTAGACTGTCCTACTCAAAATTCCTCAAGGACCCTTGACTCTTCACCTTTTCGACTCTGCTCTGTATCACGGATCTTTTTGAAAATCAGTCCAGCATTTAAGATGAAATATTCAGGGTGAAGAAGACAGAGGTCAGCAAATGGGCCGACCCCACCATGACACTGTCTCAAGACAGACAAAACCGCTGTCTGCAAAAAGCCAGCTTGTGCTCCTCATCGGAAAGGAGCTGTAAGGTTTTATATTTTGGGGTGTTAAACCTGACGAGGCTGGCGTGTCTCTCCCCCAGCCATTGCTCTACTTACTGTTCACCTAGCATTTCAGCCCAGCCCTCTAGCTCAGCTTCTGCAACGTAGGCACAGGGACCAGAGAGGCAGCATGCTCAGACGGCTGCGAGCGCTGCACTTTGCGGAGCAGGGTCGCCTGTGACACCCAGTGTGCCTCCTGTGGTCTTGGAAGGGCTGTACCCAGCCGGCTTCAGCAGACCCTCGGAGTGCAGCCATTCTGCCCAAAGCCAGGGTGTAGAGCTCCTGGAGGCTGAACGGCCCGTGCAGGAGGGAGAGGCGAGCAAGTGTTGTACGCCTTATGTGCGTGAATGGAAACGCGGCCATCACCAGGAAGGGTAGGGAAAGGAATAACGCAAGTGAGATTATACCGATGTGTCCCTGAGAATAATGGCAACATGTCAAGACCGAAACTAAGTACGGGGTGCTTTACACTGACCCGTTTGGGACACGTGTCTGTTTTTTATGCTTTGAGATGAGTTGAGATGTCTTGGGCTACTTTGTCATGTTGCTTTGCCAACCCCCTGCCCCCAGCAAAGTTTTCTGTTTCCTCGCTCTGAGAAACAAGAGCCCTCCCTTCTCCCATCTCTTAAGGGGAGGAGTTTCAGTTGGCCGTGGCCCCATTTAGCACGGCCAATCCATGAAGGTTTGCATCTTCTGTAAAGGTCCGAGTAAGCTCCGGGGTGTGGGAGTACAGACTGGTCCCTGCCCAGAGGCAGTTTTGTTCCACTGGCTACATAACCTTGTCGTGTTGGCATCAGTGTATGGTCTGTTACGCTCAGACATGATTATTCCTTTAATTAGAGAATACTGTGATTTATAATTTTTATTAAGAATGTCCTAATTAATTATATGTGGTGTGTTGCCACACTTACCATAGTCCTCACCCTATCAAAATAACTCGCTTTGTATATTTAGAATATGAGGAATAATAGATGAGAAAATAATGTTGGTGATAGAGACATAATTTATTCATTCGGTTCCGTTTTCAAGGTATATTAAAAAGAAAGGGCACCAGAGAAAGGTCTGTGCCTTTCCTCATTGAATATTTTATTATCCTTTACAAAAATTATGCTTGGAAGAGAATTTCAGAGAACAGAAAAATTTATTACAGAAGATGACAAGTATTTTTCCTCTTATTAGGCCAGAGAACAGAAAGACGGTCTAGAAATGCATGTAGCACATGAAAACATATTCACAAACAGCTGGTCTTGATGAGAACTTACTCTTAAACTTTTAAAACGTGCCTTCTAAGACTCACCCATGAAATGGCAGTGCATTAGTTGTCTATCGCTGCCTAACAAATCACCACACGACTTAGTGGCTGAAAATAATAATAAACCTTAATCATCTCTGCTGGTCTCTGTGGTGGGGTTAGGAATTCAAGGGCGGTTTGGGTGATTCTGGCTTAGCGTCTCTTACGAGGTCACAGTCTTAAGACTTCTTCCTTCTCCTATGTGGTGCCTTGTCTGGGATGATTCAAACAACTCTCTCTCCAGGTGGATTCCCCACGTGGTCTCCCTCCCCTGGTAGACTCAGGGCACCTGGACTTCTCACATGATGGCCCAGAGAGCCATATGTTCATGTGCTTAGGGAGAGATCCAGGCGACAACTATATCACCCTTTATGGCCTGATCTCAGAAGTTAGGTGATGTGAGCTGCACCACACTCTGTCTGGAAAAGCAGCCGGAAAGTCTCGTGCGGGTTCAAGAGGAAGGTAAATAGATTGCCTCTTTATTGCGAGTAGCAACATTCTAGAAGAGCATGTAGGACCAGAAATGTTGTTGTGGCCCTTTATGGAAAATACAGTGTGTCACGGGTAAGCATGATCGTCTCTAAAGATAAGCTAAACTAGGCCCGGTGAGCTAGAGGGACCCAAAGTCACCTGGTAATACCTGGCTAAGGTATCTCAGGCATGCAGTGCTATACTTCTTTGACTCTGTCAGTCACGCTCTCACCTACACTCCATGCATCACTGAAATCCTTTCTCCCAAGGACCACCTCAAAAGGCGTACGACCTCTCCCATCCCTGACCTCACGAAAGAGCACCTTTGGAATATTTAGATGACTTCACTTCTGTTTCGCTAGCCTTTATCTGAGCCAGAGGCCCGATTTCATCATCTTCCTTGCTTGGCTGATGGGGAGCAGTGAGTAATAGTGTTCGAAAATTTTTAACTTGTTCTTTGTACCTTCAAATTTACATTGGTAAGTGTGCCCCACAGGTTTATGTAGAGGGATTATCTGATGCGCGCATTGTCGCTTAATGAAGGATGCAAATGCTCCTGGATGAAATTATAAAAGAGGCTACAGGAGAGAAAATGAGAGTCCAGTGAGAAAGAGAAATTAATTTTTAAGGGATGCCAGATTATACCTTATATGATTATATTTTATTTTAATAGAAAGGGTAAAACTGATACTTCCTGAAAATAGATCTTTTAACAGTAAATAATCCTATGAAGTCTGCCAAGCTATTTGAGTTTTATTTTAAAAGCTTTTGTACCTTTCTAAGCTAAAGAAAGTACTTTAAAGATTATGTGGACATTTTAGAACACTGGGCTTAAAAACAGAAGAAAAATGGAAATCAAGAATTGATTCAAAGAGATGTTGAATTTAGCGTTCAAATGTTATTTAAATCTGCGACTTCTGTATAAATCTTCATAGTCTAAAAGTAAAAACATATTTGTTAATGATTTCTACCTAAAAGTTTTTTTAGTATCTTTTTTTTCCCCAAAGTTCAGTTGGCTGCTTTTATGTTGGTGATGAGTTAGAAAAATGAAGTCTGTTTTTCTCCCGAAGCCCCATCAGAATGGAAGCCATTTATAAACTACAGAAATGTCTTACTAACTTATAGTTCCTGGTCTCATTCTATGACCAAGAGTAATGAAAAGTTCAGAAAACCACAGATTATTTGACTTGTTCAAGTGTGCCGAGGTAGATAACTCGTCCTTGTCTGGGGAAGGGAGTGATATTAAAGAAATAAGCCACATACCGTCTCTCTTGAGAAGTTCACCACCAAACAGCCAACAGGTAAAACTCCGTCAGTTTCTATCAGTTTTCCTACCCTGAGATCTCAGGATCTCACACAGCTGCACACGTCCTCGCTCCCTTCCTCTTGCTACGGAACAGATGATTTGTGTGACCACCTACCTAGACTCAATCCCTTTATCACGGTTCTGAAGACTGTGGATGAGGTACAAAAGACAGTAGAAGAATACCTACTGGGTGGTGTATCCAAGGTGGTCCCCAGCACTTCAAAAAAGGCATTGTTCCTCGTATTGATGACACACACTGGTGTCACACGTTATTTTTTTCAATGCACCTTATTGCATTTAGAATTGCTTCTGAGACTAAAGCCACGTCCCAGCTTGCGTGGAGCCTGTATCTCTGCCTTTATTTGCTAGTTCTGGTTTGATACTGTACCTAGCGTCTGAGAAGTCTCTTCCCACATTGGATGAGCTGCATAACTATAATGGTGTTTCGTACGCTCGGAGTAGGTACTGTGTGTGTCGTTGTGCCTAAGCACTTTCCTGGCGTGACATGACATAAACTCAGCCGTGACCCTATGAAGTAGGTGGCATTATCCCCGTTCTACCAGTGCCGAAGCGGCAGCACAGGGAAGTTTAGTGATTTTCGAAGCACATGAAAGTAGTCCCAGAGCCAGTGTTTGAAACCATTTACTCCAGAACTCACGCTCTTCGTTACTGTGAATTTCATGCTGAATGACAGAGATGTAAACAAAGTCAAAATGGCCGGAAAAGACAATAATTTTCGCTTACTGTCAATACGTTAAGAGGCGAAAGCGCTGAAGTGTCTGTTTCACTAGTTGCCCCCAGTGTCACTTTTCTCTCTCTCTATAATCTATTGCCCCTAACTCAGGGCTTTCTAGGTGTCAGGGATATTCCACAAACTGTTTTTAAGCAAAATAGAATTAAGATAAACTGCCATGTGGTAATGGGGCTTTGCACAATCTCCTTGACCATAGTTTGATTTTTGGATCCCTTTGGTGTGTGCTGTCAGCTTAGGCACAGGCTAAGCCATCTTGCTAACAAAATTAATGGTGCCCGACGTCACGAGGCATTCACAAAGCTCATTTTTTTTTTTTAAATGAACTTATTACAAGGTATCTGTAGATGCTGCCTTTGTGTTTTTAGGTTACGGAGAAAAGTGGGAAAATATGATTGTTTCGAGCACTTTGGTAGTTCAAAACTGTCCCATAGAATATAACATTATTATTATTTTTTTTTTGGTGGGGGGGGGCAGAAGTGGTAAGCCTATAAGCCGACATTATTAAACCACGGTAGCACAGATTTTTTTTATGAATAGAAAACATGGTGGTAGATATAGAAGTTTATAATAGTGTAGCCAAAAAACTTCCAACTTTGAGGCACTTTCACACTGCAGAGCAAAAATCAATATTCAAGGCTACACTTCGGAGAATTTCGTTTATTATGAGTCCTATAAAGTGTCTTATTCTAACATATCTGTGAATTAATCTTTGTGCAAATATTCAATTTAGTTGTACTGGAAGCACAGTATCAGGAGGAAAAAAATGATTCAGCCCCATATCAGATTTTTTATTTAATTATTTTTTAAAGAAAAGGATCATTTCCCACATAACTTATTCCTTCTATTTTGTTCTTATTTCAAGGTGAAGTTATCTCCTGAGATTAGGTATTGAAGTAATGGGTAGAATGAAGGTGTCAAAGATGGGGACCTGTCAATGGACATTTCTTGAGTTTGAATGATCAGTAGTGCTATGGTTAGGTCTGTGTTTTAAATCGGTCCCTTTGTGGGGCATCTGGGTGGCTCAGTTGGTTAAGTGTCTGACTCTTGGTTTCAGCTCATCTCATGATCTCATGATTCCTGAGTCTGAGCCTCCTCACTGACCCTGCGGGGCCTGCTTGGCATTCTTTCTCTCCGTCTCTGCCCCTCCCCCCCTCACTCACTCTCTCTTAAAATAAATAAACTTAAAGGACAATAAGTAAATCGGTCACTTTGGGTATAAGGAGGAGGTTGTATGTCAGAGAAAAGAAGATTTTAGGGTCCAGACAACCAACTGAGTACCTTTCCCATTCTTTAGAAAAGAAAAGTGACGATATTAAATACAGGTTGCAGAGAGAATAGATGAGGTTCAGGAGAAAGTGTGAATGAAAACGAACAGGAAATATAAAGCAATATGGTTATGAGGATTATACAGATATGAAGGAAAGACTTTTGCCTATCCCACATCCATTTATTTTTCTTCTGAAAACAACAGCTCAAATAACTCATGAAAAACTACTCCCTGTCTTCTTTTTTAAAGGTAGTTGGAATGATGCTTTTGTCACTGGGAATATCAAGAATCCTGACTATTCCATGATGCTGGTGGGTTTTAATTATTTCCAAAGTTGCTGATGTAAAGCATTATGGGGAACATAATAAGGTATAGGACAGAGACCTATAATAGAAGACTTTGATAAGTCTTGGGGTTTTTATTATTAACATACTGCAATACACAGGATTTATTTTGCATTTTGCTTAAAGGTTTATAAAATCTGAATTGAAATTTCTTATAACAACTATAAGAATATAGTGCTTGAGGTTTTGCTTAGTATATTATATATGTCTTCATCATAAACTTTTTGTTCAAGTAACTTTGTAATCACGCTTTTTAAAGACTTGCATTTATGTAAAATATTCTAAACTTAATGCTGATGAGAATGAATGGAATTCTCACTTAAGTTCTTTTCTATTAGAGAAATACAACGTATACTAGAAAGGTGAACTGAGAAATACTAACCAGTAATGTTACTTTGTTGTATTTGTAGATAAAGAAGTGCCCTAGCCATCACAATTAGTTTAAATGTGAATGCAACCAAAGTAAATTTGTATTGTGTTTGACGAAAAGACAGGGGACCAGTTGAAAATAGCTTCCTGTAATCTTTGTGTTTTCTTTATATTTTAACATATACAAAAATGAACATGGGCTATTGTTCTAATTTTTATCAAAAGAGGAGTCTGTTGACATATTGAAGATTCTCCTCTACTTATGGCTATTGCTTACTTATTTAATCCAATAGTGTGCTGGGAGAAAACAACTTTTTTGTTTAAGCAGTATTTTAAAAGTGAAGCCAAATTAGGTATTTAGTTTAAGTTCAGTGGACACACGGTTTATAATTTTAACTGAAAGCTAGATGTAATAATTGATGATAGTCATTAAACATAAATTATTTCTCCAGAATCCAAAATCCTCAAAATGGTTAAGGTAGTATTTCCCTGTCCATTAGTAAATTCTTCCCTGTAAGTAAGCTCTTTGTCTACTGCTCTTGATGTCCAGGTGACTTTTTACATATACAACAAAAATAGATATTTGCTTTGGATTTTGATTTTGATTATGACGGAGTTTCCAATGCAAAGTGTTTTATTAATTTTTATGTAGGATGAGTTATTAATCCTTAACTTTATGACCTCTACATACAATTTCATACTTAGAGAAGACTTTTTATTCTAAAATTATTCAGATTTTCTTCCAGATTTTTCCAGCATATTTTCATTTACTATACATTCGAGTCACTGGTGTGTGTGTGTGTGTGTGTGTGTGTGTGTGTGTGTGGTGTGTGTGTGTGTGTGCACGCGCGTCCCCGTGTGTGTGTATGTAAGATAGGAGGTTTCAATTCAAGTTTAGTTTGTTCCGGATTGCTAACCACTTCTTCTAGTGTCGTTTATTGAATAATCTGTCTTCCCCCAACTTACTTGACCCACCATCTCTTGCTACTTAAAAATGGCTTCCTGTAATCTTTGTGTTTTCTTTATGTTTTAACGTATACAAATATGAATATGGGCTATTGTTCTAATTTATATCAAAAGAGGAGTCTGTTCTCATATTGAAGATTCTCCTCCCTGAGAGGATGCACACAGGTGAATATATGCTTCCAGAACAGAAGGGTGTTTTTTCTGTTTTGTTTCTGTTAATACTCTATCACTACCATCCAGGACAGAGCCATGTCTGGCTCATAGAAGATGTTTAATAAATACTGAATGAACATAGGCTGCTTGTGTAGGGCACCATATCATCTGATGTATTCAACTCCCTTGAACTTCCTCATATGCCCCAGAATATTTCCAAATGAGGATCCACATGAAAAGTATACAAAACAATGAATGGGGTGAGTAGATTTTCTGGACCTCTGCATGAATTTTCTTAAGCTTACCTTTGGGTTCTCTGTTTCACTGTTTCTGCTGAAATATTCTTCTCCTATTTTCCAAAGTATTAAAAACTCAGGGAAATTCAAGGACAATCCACTGGAGATGTGTTTGCAGCCTTTGGAATGCGGTACATACACTTAAGTGATATTTGTGTCTACTGTGACAGACTCCCTTGGAGGGCACAGGGCTGTGGGAACTCCCAGTGCCAGGAAAGTACTGGTAACTCAACCCCTTGCATTCCCATTCAAAGTAGCATCTTCCAACCTGGAGAGCTTGCCAACGTATTATGAAACATAAAATCATTTACTGGTGTTGGTACTTTCATCGTTAGAATCAAATTGCATAGGGGTGCCTGGGTGGCGCAGTCGGTTAAGCGTCCGACTTCAGCCAGGTCACGATCTCGCGGTCCGTGAGTTCGAGCCCCGCGTCAGGCTCTGGGCTGATGGCTCGGAGCCTGGAGCCTGTTTCCGATTCTGTGTCTCCCTCTCTCTCTGCCCCTCCCCCGTTCATGCTCTGTCTCTCTCTGTCCCAAAAATAAATAAAAAACGTTGAAAAAAAATTAAAAAAAAAAGAATCAAATTGCATAAAACATGCCTGACAACAGAATGAGAGACCCTTGTAAATACGAGCACAGCAAGACGTTAGCCACTGTCTGTGAGACGAAGCTACAGTGAACCCCCTGTCTGTAGTTAGGCATTCCGATGCAGTATATTTACTGACATTTCCTTTAATTCCCACAACAATCTGCACGGGCCAAGGAAGATTAAATTGCCTGAGATGGTTTACCTTGAAAGGGGTAGAGTCCAGAACTGGGCGGGGGGCGGGGGGGTGGCTTTTCTGATTGCAAGCACCAAGCCCAGCATAGTGGGCTATCCTACAGGTCCCTTTATATATTGGCAGTAGTTCCGGAGGTTCTACTCCTTTTTGACTCTTAGCATTGTTCTCTCATTAAGATAACGAAGCTCTGAGAAAGAGCGTGTCTGGAGCCGAACATATTTCTGAGTTTGATATAATGCATTATTAAAGTAATATATGAAATACTAAATAATCTATGTATTTTGTGATGTAAACGTACATGTAGAGAATGCCCAGTTCTTCTGGATTGTGATTTTTATTTGTATTTCTTTGAGGAGTACAGAAGGTTTAGGCCAATGCAGAACACTCATTTTAATTCTTGAACATGTCCTGCCATTCTGGAAGAAAGATTCCAAAATGCCGGACCCTCTTCTTGGTCCGGGCGTGGTGATGCTTCTCAGCTACAGCACATGGGAGCCATGAGATTACCGGTCGGACTGGCGGTGAAAAGTGAATGCACAAAGGATTGAGCTTCAACAGGAAAGCAAGAATGGTAGACCCAATATGGCCAAATAGCAACATTTTTAGTACTCTATAAGTGTCTCTGTGTTAGTTTTTCTGAGAACATATAGATAATTGTTAGGGAAATTGTAATGAAATTAAGTACATACCTTTGAAAAACTATTATTGACACTGAAAGAAATTCAGTGTTTAATTTCTATTAGATACAACGGAATCTGTATCATGGGGGCTATAAGTTTCCAACCACAGGAATTTTTTTTAAAAAAATAAAGTCTTAAAGTGAATGCAGTGTATTTATTTAGCATCCATACTGCCCTGAATAGCTGCAGTGTGTATTTATTGTTGGCTCTATACAATTCCCTTTACATGTTACAATAAGGGCTTTTTTTAAAAAAAATCTATAAATGACCCTTTACAATGACATTACTGAACACCTCTTCACATCTTTTGTAGTATTCACAGTGTATCTCTGGATATATCTATTCAAAGTTGATGAGAATACCTTTTCCATCTACTTCATTCTGTTTCTCTGAAAACATCTCATCACTGAGCAGTACATTCGCATTCATCAGTAATTACTCGTACACTGTCCAATTTGTATCCTGTGAAGGCTTATGGGAGAATAATTGCTGTACTATGTCAAGAGAAGGATTTAGCCGATGCTAGCTTACAAAAATCCAAGCATTCTCCCACTCACGAATGACCCCGAAATTCTTACTGGCTTTAAGATGTCTAATTATATCACCGCCTTTCTATAGAGATCATTTTGACTGCAAATTATTCACTTCTTTAATCCAGCCTCTCATAATTATTCCATTTTCATAGCTGCTCGCACTTTATTCTTCCCCTCACCTCTTCCTTGCAGTCACTGTGATATCCCTGGTAATTTGAAGAAAGCCGTCGGGCCAGCCATTCAGAGCTTCATGAGCAAAAGGAACTTCACTCTCTCTTCTGCTATTTTAGTTTCATTGAATTATGTTCTTATTGTGTTGGAGGAATATTATTCAGGCTAAGGAATATAGTCACAATAACTTTTCTTTTTTCTTTGGTGTGAAACATCATTTAGATGTTTAATCACCTGAAAAAGCCATTTACTGCTTTATATATACCTTCCCTATGAGCGTAATCCTTTAATTATTAATTGAATTCATAATTCTGGACTTAAATATGGCTTTGCGTTTGACTGTGCCAAGTGTTATGGAGTCTCTATTTCTTAATCTCAAATAATTATGTGTAAGTTTTTGTTTTTTAAAAAATGTTGGAAGCATGCTAGGTTAACTCGTCGGTATTCTTTATGGATCGTCAGTAACTTATTTTCTCCTATAGCTGAATTTATTTTATAGAATTGAATCAGTAACTCAAAACTGCCTTTTCAAATTCCGATAAAGCATACCTTGCTTTATACTGTGGACTCTCCGTGGTGTCAAACAAAGTACTTCCTTTCCTGATGAACTTTGGGGAAAATTGGGAAATGAGGAAAACAACTCAGCGAGTGCATGAATTCCCCAAAGATCACAGGAGCTGCAAGTTAAGGGTAAGTCAGAGGACATCAGGGAGAGGGCTGTTGTGGGCCTGCCTTCACTCTCCTTTTCTCCCACTCTCCAAATTCACACAGTCTTCCTGAGGACAAGATTTGAAATTTTAGAGCAGTGACACAAAACGCCAATCCACATCATTGCCTCTTGTTGGACCAAGTGGGGAGGAGGAGAAAAAGGGAAATCTCTGTGCTCAGAATGTTTGACAGGTTAGCTTCTCCCAGAAGAGAGATGTGGACCAGTATTAACTATCTCCAACCAACCAACCAACCCTTCACTAAGGTTGGAGGCCAGGGGTGGTTAAGGAACATCGTACCTCAAGGAAACAAAGAGTTTAGTAAAGCATTTCCCTCACAGTTTGTTTTGAAAAGGTTTCAATGAATCAGTGTTGGGCACTTGCGTTATAGAATAAGTATAGAGTGTAAAATATTTCTCTCATACGTATGGGTGTTTGTAATGGATTATCTCTAGGGAAAACTAATTCTTTATAATTGGGCTTCCTGTGAAGTGAAGTTGTTTTTACGAATAGTGGAACTATTGCTCCTAGCTTTCTCCAAACTCTGGTGTCCCCAAGATGGCAGTGCAAAAGATGCCCCCTGCTGTGTGTCTGGCTAGGGGCACCTGGCCTTTACCATTCACAACTTGAATTTAAAATGTATTTTTCCAGGGGCGCCTGGGTGGCGCAGTCGGTTGGGCGTCCGACTTCAGCCAGGTCACGATCTCGCAGTCCGTGAGTTCGAGCCCCACGTCGGGCTCTGGGCTGATGGCTCAGAGCCTGGAGCCTGTTTCCGATTCTGTGTCTCCCTCTCTCTCTGCCCCTCCCCCGTTCATGCTCTGTCTCTCTCTGTCCCAAAAATAAATAAATGTTGAAAAAAAAAAAATTTAAAATGTATTTTTCCAGAGGAATATCTTGCAACACATCAGTCAATCATTGATAGGCTTGAAAATTAAATTCCACACGTTTCAAACATACGCTCATTATAGTCAGGTAGTTCGAGGAAGAAATGGGTGAATTTCACATAGCATTCTATCATAATCAGGGTTTGGAGGCCTAAATGTCTGAGATTTCTCTAACAAAATAAGTATCTGTCTCTTGGAAAAACAAGGAACATGGGCTCACCTGAACTTCCTGGAGATTCCTGGAACTTGTGAGGATCCTGAAGATCTTGATGGAATCTGGAGTTAGAGACCGTCTGAGGCCTCCCCTCCCCCTCTCCCATTTCTCTATCTGAGTCTTTCCCTGTCACTTGCACGCACTCTACACACATACCCCACCATCATCTGTGACTTGGAGTTTCTTTTTCTATAAAATCTGACTTCAAAAAATGCATTTTGCCTTGTCTCGCTTCTTCCCTTTGCCCTTGATGAAAACCATGCACTGTGGACTCTTCCCTTGAAAAGCCTGACTTTTAATTTTCACAAAGAAAAAGTAGGCCACATAAGGAAGAAACATAGCCAAGTTACAAAGCTTTCAGAAAGCTTCCAAAGTTTGTGTGCTTATCTGTCTGTAGACTTACTTTCTTAGGTTGTGTATTTTAGTCATGAGGTTATAATTGATCATAGCAGCTTCTCCTCTTGGTGATTCTCTAAGTAACATAGGTCGTTCCTGAATGAAATTCTTTAAAGACAATGTGAAGACCCATGAAAGAGCTGGATTGCAGTATTTTGCACACACATGGTAATGTGTACACTGTGTGTGTAAAGAGCCATAAGAGAAGGGTATACACATGTCCTAGACATGGCATATTTATGTCCAAATAGTTCTAAATAGCTTATAAAAAGGGTGCTTATTTTAAGCAAACAGCAGTTGACTCCAAGGAAGAGAATGAAGTTCATCCATGCTACAGTGAGGCTGGAAGTAGAAAGTGAGAAACTAAGGCTATATTTTCCCTGGTCTATAGAGACACTTGGCCATGTTCTTTGTTTTCTATTCTCTTTTTCCCCTCTCCCACCTCTCTGCAGTTAACCTGAATTCTAGGGAAGAATTGTACATTTTTTAAAAAATATTTCCTTTTTTATTTTTTATGTTAGAGAAAGAGCAAGCAAGGGGAGGGGAGGGGAGAGGGAGGGGAAGAGAGAGAGAGAGAGGGAGAGAGAGAGAGAGAGAGAGAGAGAGAGAGAGAGAGAGATTCAAGCAGGCTCCAGACTCAGCACAGAGCCCTGTGTGGGGTTCGATTCCATGACTCTGGGATAATGAACTGAGCCAAAATCAAGAGTTGGACGCTTAACTGACTAAACCACCCAGGAGTCCCTCCAGAATTCAGTTTGTATATGCCATTAGCTGACCATGGCTCTACCTTTGATATGACTACAAGACCTTTCAGTTAGGGATGTACCATTATATAATAGTCTTAGTTTTTCAGTATCCTCATTCCAAATTTCCGGCAGAGAGAATCTGCCTGAGAATTTTTTAGTGTGATCACAGGTCCATACCAATTAGCTTTTAGTCCATTTAATTGAGGTCATTTGATACCTCAGCTGTTTGTTCTACTAGCTTTGGACGATGAACTTTCTGCCCACATGAATGGTTGGAAAGTTAATCAACATGTCTGCCACAGAGTTTGACACAAGCTTGACATCTTTCTCCTGACTTAATCCTCTCCAGGACTCAGTCTGCTTACTTCCCTGACCCGGCAGTTTCTTTTCCTCCCTTCTGCACCATTTAATACTGAGTATGGTGGGACTACTCCTGAATAACTCACATTTATATGGCACTAATAATATTTAAAGTTGTTCCCCATTTGGCCTATGTTTTTTTAATAGCACTTGACGATTTCAGATTTCTCCAAATGGGCTATTTGATTTCTACAAAGAATCCCACCAAGAATCAGTGGCCAAGACACTGAAGTTTAGATGAAGGGCAAGATGGGACCAGAGTTGACTTTCCTTCCCCACTCTTCTTATGGAATCTGGCATGATTCTAGAAAAACATGAGCTAGCATCTGGTGTCTTTTTATAATAAAGAAGCATCTAATAATTCTCTTCATTTCTTCTCTTCCCTTCACTTTAATTATGCATGCTTATCTTTTTGTGGAAGTCAAAATAAATTAGTTTAAATATATTTTTAAGTATTATCTGAGCAAAGGATTAAAAATATGAGCAAAGATTTATGACTCCTCCTTGACTGCTAGTGTATACTAATCTGAAAGAGGGTTCCTTTAGTCATGCTGTATTTCACAGATAGATGTTGAGGACATGGCACTTATAATATTAGGTTCACCTCAAATGGCAGTGAGTGCCCAGGGCAATGGTTCCTACTCTCCCCTAGGGGCTGGAGTATCACAACAAAGTAGGTTTTAGGACAGTGAGTGACCCAGAGTCCTTTTTTGCCTTCAATCTGCCTTACTGTCTTCTCCTTGAATACTTTCTGGCAGGTTGACCTAGAAATAACCTGTATTTTTCATTTGGAGTGGGGAAACCATCAGTGGTTGGGGGGGGGGGGGAGAATGAAGAAGCTAAAGAGAATCAGCTCGATCTCACCCCCAGGGAAACAATAATAATGCATAGTTACTTTAGTGTTGGCATCCATAAAAATCCCCTCCTAAGGTTGTTTTATTTCCCTATGCATGCACACATGAAAATTCACTCACAGTCACCAGAGAATAAGTATTTTGGAACACACGTTGAGTTCCCCTTTTCCCAGAACCTATAAAAATGCCTTCACTGTAAAAATAATTTTAACTTTTTTAGTGCGATCTATAAATGTGGCCTTTGGGCCCAGTGTTTATGGCAGATGGAATGGCTCTATTTGGACTAGCTACGAAGACATCAGTGTTCTGTAGGTATTGACATAGCAGCCATAAGCTTCCATCTGGCTGTATGCCTGTGCAGCCAGGATGATTTAGCGTAAAATTTGAAAACATATCTTAATGTGTAGTTGCACAGGGATTTCCCCATTGATACAACAATTTAGTCATTACAAGTTCTTGCTACATGTATATACATATGTTATATGTATATATATACATATATGTGCGTACATGTACCCATACATACGTGTGTACATATATAATAATTTAGAATTCGTCTTAGCTTGTTTTTCATGTCTTGTCATATATTTTACAATCTGTGTCTATTTCCTCTTGATATCTCATGTCTTTAAGTGAATTTAATATCCAACTTTAAATCATCTCCTGTTTTTAATGAAGTAATTGATAGTGGACTTTCATAGTCTTTTATTCTTGGGATCATAGCAGATTCCTTCACACCCCTAGCAAATTGACGTACAGACAAATGCATTTTCATTTTATTTTTGTACTTCACTTACTGCATTGAGCATATTTCTGACATGGTTAAACCTAATTTTCCTCCCCATTGTTATCAAACCTGCTGGAATTTAGCATCCTTTATCTATGTAATAAATAGAATTCTCCAAGGATGTGATCAGATAAGGCTCCTTTCAATGTATTTCTAGAACTAGCTGCCCTCAGAAGAAAATATTGCTGTATGGCTAAATATTCATTAGGCAATATTAACTCACGTTCGTTTCTTAAACCACAAGTTGTTAGTTGAGAAATTTGGGGTAAAATTTAAACCTTTACTCAATTGCTTCAGTCTTCTTATCTGTGAAAGAACACATGTCCACATAGGCAATGAACTGGTAGACATAAGAACACGCGAGTTTGTACTGTCTTGGTGCTTGCTGACAGATGGAAATTCTTTACTCACTAATACCCAGTTTTGTCACAAAGAATGGTCTCTACTAGATCATCTTTATCCTCTCAGCTAGATTTTGCTCACCCATGCCTGCTCCCCCCAAACTGAAATAGTCTGTAGCATATAATGAATGCAGTTAGGTATCCTGACTGGGAGAGGGGCTGGAAATGGACTTGAACTGGCTTTCGAATCAGCCCCAGCAGAAGTACGCAGAGGACAGTGATTGCCTTCCCAGTTAATTTCTCCCTGCTGCTGCCTCTCAGGAGAGGGAGGAGAGTTAATTTTCCCTTCTCCATTTTTAACATTTGATAGCCACAGACTTAAAGATTCTCTCTTTCTCTCTCTGTGTTTTGTTTTGTGTTTTTGGTTCCCTTTTCTTTCCTTCCTGCAGTATCAGAGAGATTGCTGTTTGTCAAAATAAACAGCACGGGACTGTAAACATTCCCTCTATTCTGAACATTATCTGAGGCTGGATTGACACAGCTCAAATGTACTGTGGTGGTTTTTTTGTGCTGAAGACCACCCTGGAAACTATGTTTAGGAGGCATTAATGAGTTACATGTAGGCTTTAAAATATGCTAAATATTAAAAAAAAAAAAGGTTATAGGGTATCTGCAATAAAAGCTAACTTTTGTTGAAACAGGTCTTTACTTAATTTTGACCCTAAGATACATAAAGTTGAATTTTAATTTTCACCTGCAACTCCCATGTCACAGTTACCTTGTGAATACGTGTTGCGGTTGAGACCTACAATGATATTTTTATGATTTTTATTTGTAATCTTAACTATGATCATTTCACAAATTTCTAAAATGAGAAAAGGATGGAATAGGAAAAGAGTAAAGGAAAAGGGTATTTCTGGGGGAGAGGCCAAAAGAGAGGCTTTCCATTTGATGACCAATTTTTTTATTATCAGGTCACTTACTAGGCTACTGGGCTTTGTGGTAATTTGTTCATTCTTGTTTCATTAAATTGTAATTACTTCTGATATCTCTGGCTTTATCCCTTTGGCTGGCTCCTCTATTAATTAAGTCTTAGGATCCTTTAGGAGATGAATAATTCTCCACTGGACAGTGTTAAGTTGAAGTCAAGAGGTGATAAAAGAAAATTAAGAGTAAAGTTAGAAGTTCTTAAAATAGTTTAAGATGTAAAAACGAGAGAGGACAGTGTACTTTCTTCTCTTCCCTTATTCATTTTTTCCATCATTTTCATTCTTTCTATTCTCTTATCTCTGAAAACACCTAGAGCCTAGCCTCTGACGAGTAGTGTGTGTGTGTGTGTGTGTGTGTGTGTGTGTGTGTGTGTGTGTGTATGTTTTGCTATGTAGTTTCTTCTAGGAGCCAGATGAATTGCCTCAGTGCATTAACTTGGAACGTCTCTAATGTCTAATTACTAACACCTTTCTGGAGATAGAATTTTAACAGTTGAATAAACACCATGGTAGGTGGCAGATCTAAAATCTGATACCAAGCTTTGTAGATTAAATGATATTGTTCTACATGCTTGAATGTTGATTTACTTGGAAATGTGTAATGATAATTTTTCATGGTTGTCTACTTCGTTTATTTTATAGTATATATTATAGGGCTTAGAGGATTATACATAATCTTAAAGGTGTAATTTCATCTACTCTCATGTTTTTGGTTTATTTCAATTTATAGAACTCCAGGCTTTGAAAGGCTCTTGGTAATTATCTCACTCAACTCTTTTATTTTTGAGGAGAGGAAATCAAAACACAGAGCTTAAGTGGTTTGCCCTAGTTTTAAGCAATCTGAAAGGTCATGACTAACAAATAATAACAACAACATAATATTTAAGATTTTTAACTCTTGAATAAATGATCTTTCCATCCTGCCTCTTGGAAGGATGATGTGACAGTCATAAGCATCAAGAGCTTTCAATCAAACTATAAATGCACAGCAACTCCCTTCAAGGAAGAACTCCTGACCACAATGTAATCTGAGAATTCTTGAATATGCACAAATGTTTGGGACACAAAGATGAATTGTCCTGGGAAAGTTAAGTGGGTAGTAAAGAAGGTGTGCTGATTCTAGAAGATTTCTTTACCAGTGACCTTTGATCAGATTTTTTCTCAACTGGTTGGTATATTGTCTTAATATACAGATGAAGACCATGAGATCATTTCAGGCTTAAAAAGGAGATAATTTTCTTGGTGTCTATTCTTTAATTCCTCACTCCTTCCATCAACTTGAATACCATACACGTGAAATCCCAAATTCATGTTAAAACTCCCAAGGCCCTCTGCAATCTTCCTACTTCTCTAGTCTCAGTTGATATTTTAAGGTATCTCCTCTCTACCCTCCACACTCGAGTTATACTTGGTTATTTTAGTTTCTCAAGTGTTTATTCTTTCCCCTAGAATCCCTTGCATATGCTACGTATTTCGCATCCACGATTTACTCAGGCACCTGTTATTCATCTTTCAGGACTTAGCTAACATATGCTTTCGTCTGGAAGAACTTAGCATAATCCCCAGACTCAGTAAATTCTTCGTGTATTCAGTTTCCATAACTCTCGGTATGGACGTTTTTGCCACAGTCATCAGGATAGTGATGGTGACAGTGAACAGGAGTGGGTACATTAAATATTCATTACGAGATGTTATATAAGGCACTGTGATCAATTTGCTGTATCTAGTGAGTAAAAAGGGGAGTGAAGGATAATTCTGGGTTTTTGGCTTTGATGATTGGGTGGGTTCTGGTGTCATTCAGTTTAAAAGAGAGATAATATAGAGAAAGTAACGTGGGAAGAAAATGACTTCAGATTTTGTGATGTTGATTTCAAGAAAGAGATACCCTTTCGATAGTTGAATGTATGAGACTGACCTTAGAGAACATATTCATAATAGGGATACAGATTGGGGAATCACCAGGATAGGAGTAATAATATAAGCCGAGTTGGAAGAAAAGAAGGTGCCAGGGTCAGGAGGATGTTTAAAGAATGTGAAGTGAGGACGATTCAAATTAGAACCCTGGAGGAAAACCACCACTTAAAAATAGAGGCTGGGAAGAATGTCTTCTGTTCGCTCCTTCAGATTCAGTCTCCACTCCTCTCCATTTTTCCCTGTGCCCTGAGAAGCTGCCTGACTTGTTTGGACCACATAAAGTGGCTCCTTTAGCTGTAGCTTTTGATATTGTTCACCCAGTTAAGGAGGAGGCACTTAAAATCAGAAGGAAGAAGAGTGAGTGCACAGCTTTTGTTCCTCACATCCATCCTTGTGGGTTCTCAAAGCATTGACACGACCCATGACCAAAGGTCACCTTTCCTGTGGGGCTCAACCAAAGCCTCTCTGTCTCAAGATTCTGGCAACCTTTTCCTCTCTTTGTACTATATGCATGGGAGACATGACACCCACAGACATTAAACCTAGAGAACTGCACTATCCCATTCGTCTCCCTTGCTCACATTTCTGTAAATAGTCCCTGTATTAAGATCTTCTCAAATTATCCAATTTAAGTGTACCATCTGTTCCCTGCCGTGACCCTGCCTGACACATAAGCAGAGATGCAGAAAGAAGTGTGTCATAAAAGGCGAATGTGAAGTTTCCAAAAGATAGGAATGGTCAACAGTGTCAAATATTGCGGAAAGGTCAAATTGGACCTGACAATTGGGAGGTTCTTGATGATCTCAGGAAGTAAGTGTCCCATTGAGTGTTACAGTAGGATTATGAATGAATGAATTAGGCTAACGAATTAGCAGAAAGACATTGAAGAAGGGCAGACGAAAGCTCAAAGTACTGCTTTGAGAACTGTAACTGCAAAGACCTGGAGAGAGCAAGAGAGCGGAGTTGGGATAAAAAATGGTATATTGGAAGGGACTGGAACATTCTCAGATGTAGAAGGAAAGGGGCAGATTGAGAGGAGAGGTCGAATAGAGTAGAGGAGCAAGGAGATTTGCAGGGAACCCCTTGGGTGGATCAGGTGGGAAAAGGTAGGTCTTTGGACTCTGCTGGAGGCAGGAGAAAGTGAAGGGGACTGAATCCAGTTACATTTTATAAATAGAAGCAGAAAGCAGGGTAATGGCGACTTGGCAATTTCTGCACATTTCTCCAAATTACTATAGAATCGGCTCCCTTCTATATTGTTAATTTAGACGGGCAGTCATTTATTTCGGATTGGAGTGCCTCCCATTTTAATTGCCAACTTTTCAAAAAGTTAAAATTACATTTAATGTTGGTTTATGTGCTTAAGTTATCTATAGGCGGAGTTGGTGAAAGCCCTTTACGTTTGTATTTCAACACTTTTGATTTTGGGGAACTTCTGCAGCTTATTCTGGTCTTTAATGAAAAAAAGTACACATTAATATACTATACAGAACTCTATAAATCAAACTATATATACTAGCTGTGCTGTTAGCCTCCTGTATAGCTTTTAAATAAATTCCTGTGTATTTTTTACTATCGCTCCTTGAGGCAACAAACCCTCAGCAATTCTCATTTTACTAATCTAAGGGAATAATATCGTCAGTAATCGTGGCTGTGGAGGCTAGGCTGGGACTGAATAGCACCATGTTAAAAGCAAAATTGCGATCTAAATAGACTACTGGCGTGAGAAAATAAGTTCAGGCTGCTGTTTTTCTCCCCTCAGATTAACACTTGGGAAGCTAGATGTGAAGGAATCATGGATCGTAGGACTAAAAAACACCGCAAAAATAATGAAACGTCTTGAGAAATTCTGGGAAGACTGAAGGCTTTCTAGAATTGGCAAGTGATTCTTTCAAGAAAAAGTCCTGTTGGGGGATTTTTCACCGAGTGTTATCTCTGCCTCCTCATAGTTTGAGTTGGGAGAAAAAAAAGTCCAAAGTTTTATATAAAGACATTGATGATAAACATTTCTGACCAACCCCTAATAAAGATGGTAACAGCTTTGAGTCAAAGAAAGTGAGAGATGATTTTTCTCCTCCACATGGCTTAGTTGAAATCAACATATGTTTAGGATGGCAAAGGTGACTGCAGACAGTGATGGCAGAAATAATGTAGCATTTGACGGTGCTCAGAAAATATTTCAGTGTATGTCAGAGTTTTGGAAGTGGACTTCTAAATTTTCTTTTTTTTTTTTTTTAATTTTTTTTAATGTTTATTTATTTTTGAGACAGAGAGAGACAGAGCATGAACGGGGGAGGGTCAGACAGAGAGGGAGACACAGAATCTGAAGCAGGCTCCAGGCTCCGAGCCGTCAGCACAGAGCCTGACGCGGGGCTCGAACTCACGGACCGTGAGATCATGACCTGAGCGAAGTCGGACGCTTAACCGACTGAGCCACCCAGGCGCCCCTAAATTTTCAAAATGCCATTGTAATAAAGTATTTCCATAAAGGCAAACATTGCCGCGATAAAAGTAATTTCTATTTACCGTGGGGAACATAGAAAAAAATACTTTTGTGCCATTTAGAGAAGTAATACTCTTGAGACTTCTGGGCTTTCTCTGTTCGTTTCCTGTATGTTTTCACACAGCTTTGATCACGGGTCTCACATTCGTGCGTATTGAGCAAAACCTCTTTTGCCAACTTGATTATTTTAGTTAACTGGGAAGAGACTAACCCTGAAATAATTGACATCTGGTTCATTGATGTTGGCTTAATGAACATCCAGTCATTGGGCACTTTAAAGGTTTATCCGAAATGACTAACATTGTCTGTGAACAGATAATGCCAAGAGTGTTCCTTGGGGAACTGCCTGTCGTAGTTACTGCTTACTTGGTCCACTCCCCCGCAAAGACTGCCAGATGCTAGATTGTTGGATTTTGATTATTTAAGTGGCTGAGAATTTTGGGAACAAGTACAGGGATAAAGGGCAGTTAAATCTGCCACAATCATAAGATCTATAGCGTGCATGAAGCATGAGAGACTATACCCTTATTTAGTAGAAATCCAGTGTGTTACTGGATATATAAATAGAGCAATATAATGTAACTAATTATTATAACAAATAAATAATAGTTATTCTAATTAATAAACAATAATATAATAAATATAAATTAATTACTATATATACAGGGGTGCCCGGGTGGCTCTGTCTGTTAAGCATCTTGACTCTTGATCCTAGCTCAGGTGTTGGTCTCAGGGTTGTGAATTCAAGCCTCGTGTTGGACTCCATGCTGGGCCTAAAGCCTACTTTAAAAAATAATTTAAAAAATAAATAACATACAAAGCAAATTAAACAGCAGAGAAGAGAATATAATGAAAAAGATCCATTCTGAAGCTTTACTGACCTAACTCCTACCTCCACAGTGTCTGTAACCCCTTACCAAACTCACTGGGTTTTATGTTGCACTTTGAGCCTGTTTGAAATATTTGTAAACTCTGCTAGTCAAACTAAAGGAAATTAAGCAGAGAGTGTTATTATTATGATTATTAATAATAATAACACTTAGCATTACTGAAATGTTACTATGTAATAGTCTGAGTTAGTTCAAGCACTGAGTTTCTCCATAATCTTAAATGCAAATTGTGGATATTACATTCAAATTGCTGTTTTTTTTCTATTTGTGATATGAGTGAAGACCGCAAAGTTTATTTAAGTTGCCTCATTAGCCAGAATATTTCACATAATTGCCATTAACTATCACAATCTCTTCTCTATAACATGGCTGAAAGAAAAAAAAATTCATTCTTTTCTCAATTATTAATCAATTTCAGTACTCCTTTCTTAATAGGGAATGCTTAATAGAGCACTGCTTCTCCCTTCCTTGACATTTTCCCCTTTCGCATCACTGATGAATGGGAATCAAACTACAGACCACTTACTGATTAGCTGAAAATTTCTAATCGTGTCATTTTGGAGTGCGAGTAATTTGTGCAATGGGATAATAATTTCTTCATAGTAGAATGAATATTGAACAATGATTGGTAGGGAATTAAAAAAAAAAAAAAGCCTAGACTTAAAAGAAAATAAGAGAATGAGGTTTTTTGATTTTATCAACTGCCTGAAAAGTTTGCATGCAGCTGTGCTGGTTTTTGGAATGATACTCCATAGCAGCTCCTAGAAATAAATTTTATATGTATATATAAATAAATATTATATATAGAGAGATAGATATAAATATTGATAGATATAGATACAGATGTAGATATAGATATAGATGTAGATATAGATATAGATATAGATGTAGATATAGATATAGATATAGATGTAGATATAGATATAGATATAGATATAGATATAGATATAGATATAGATAGATATAGATATATAATGACCTAGGTGTAGGATGGCAGGGCATGGGGCTAGAACAGAGAAATTGGAGTCATTTTGCCTTTCCCTCGTCTGCAGTTTTATTCTTTTGCCTCCCATATAAGGGCAGGGCAATCTCTATATTCTTCCTGCCATGTTCCCCGATGTGTTATGAGTCTAGCAGATAGTAGGCAATGAGCAATTATTTATGATTAAATGAGTGAGCTAATTAATTGGTACCTTGGATTAAAACTTAGTGTGTTTTTTTTCTTTCAATTCAAAGCACAATTAAGTTTCTTTTGTGTTCAATTATTAGATTAATAAGCATGTTAAAAAAAAGTTACCTAATTTCAAAATACTTCAGTCTCCTGCTCCAGAAGAATGAAATTTGACTATTAAAAGATGGTAGGGAAGATACAATGAATCTTTGATAGATTTTAAAGGGAAAATTGGCCATAGGTTCTCTGGTAGCAATGTTTGAAAGTTTCATGAAATGTGGTGTTCCTCTATCAAGGGCAGTAGAAGTGATTGTGAGAGAGTTGAACCTGATTCTAGAAGACAGATGGAGTTAGTTTCTGGAATGAGAGAATATTGCTTACAGAATAGTCCCAAGGTCATCTCTTAGAACTCTGGCAAATATTTTTTTGTGAATAAAACAGTTCAGATAAACCTGCTTTCACCTTCATTGAATGACCAGTTTTATGCAACAACCCTTTTGTCATGTGCCAATGGAATCGATCTTCTCTCACAGTTTTCACTCATTTTAATACCAAAAAAAATTAATTGACAATTTCAAATCTGATTTGAGATGATTTTCGGGAGAGTGCCAAGTTATTTCTTGGTATCAGTACCAATTACTTTCTGATAATTTAGAGAACTTTATTCAGAGGGGTTCTGATTATCAGGTCCAGGAAGTTTCCATATATATTAGAGATTATTATTTATCCAAAAGGGTTGGAATATATATACTTCATCACTTACTTATCTAAAAGGCTAGTTCTGAATAATTTATTATTTTTTTTTAATTTTTATTTTAACGTTTATTTATTTTTGAGACAGAGAGAGACAAAGCGTGAACAGGGGAGGGGCAGAGAGAGAGGGAGACACAGAATCTGAAACAGGCTCCAGGCTCTGAGCTGTCAGCACAGAGCCTGACGCGGGGCTCGAACTCACAGACCATGAGATCGTGACCTGAGCCGAAGTCGGACGCTTAACCGACTGAGCCACCCAGGCGCCCCATAGTTCTGAATAATTTAAATTGATGTCTTTATTTGACTAGCTTTCTTGGTATTGAATCACAAACTATAGCATTTTTATAGTGGTAGGGTTATAATTAAGGAATTTCACTCAGGGCCACAGAGTATCCAGCAGTCTCTCAGGTAGTGATGAAATACACTGGTCTTTTGCAAGTGTATCCTTGTACTTTCTAAAGCACATAAGGAGTAATTTAGATGCAGGTAAAATAGCTAAACAAATGGGTTTTTTTTTCCTAAAGACTTTTCAGATGGCATTTTTCCTTTCACTTCAGAGAAAACTGAGGCAATAGGACTTATTTTTTCCAAACTAGTCCTTGAACTACAAATTTAAGCATTATATGGTACAGTAAACACTATCTGATAAAAAGAAAATCTCTTTTTGAACCGATAACTCTTTCAGGTTTTCAGGGTGACCATATATTACCAAATCTTTATTATCCCACCTAAGACATTTTGAGAATGAAAGAGTGCTTTTTATTTTCCATTATTTTTTTTCTTAGAGAGACAGAGAGAGCACGAGCATGAGCAGAGGAGGAGCAGAAAGAGAGAGAGAGAGAATCTTAAGCAGGTTCCACACTCAATGTGGAGCCCGACATGGGGCTCAGTTCCATGACCCTGGGATCATGACCTGAGCCAAAACCAAGAGTTGGACACTCAACCAACTGAGCCACCCAGGAGCCCCTAAAAGAGTGTGTTTCATTATTAGTTCAGGACAGCAAACCTAAATGAAGACCTTTCTGTAATTAGAGCTGTATCCCCACCCTGTGTTTTGTTGGAGTCAGGAACTTACATGTAATCTAATCATTACCCCACAGAATAAATGCCCAAGAATGAGATACAAAATTTGGCTTGAAATCTATCCTGGTTGATTTCTTTCCTCCATTTTTGTTGCTACAGATCAGTTTCAGGGCATCTGGAATCTGAGAGGGAGAATGTGTTGCTGAATCAACGGGTAAATGTTAAGACAATAGTCTGTTTTAGTTTAGCCAAAGAAGCACCTTAAATTTTCTTTCATCACTCTGAAATGAAAATTGGCTTCTTTGACTCAGCTCTGAAGTAAACAAAAGTTCAGAAAAATCCAGCTTCATGATTAAACTGTATCCTTCTTCTAATAATGTGGGCCTTCACCTCCTTTTAGGTTGTTTTTAAGAATGCCCTCAAACAGAACAGATTACATCTAACTCCTTGCAGAGCAAAAAAAAAAAAAAAACCATTTGTCACAAGTCTTTTTCCTCCTCCTCCTTCCCCCCGCCCTCTTATTTTGTATTCCGCTGTTTTGTTTCAATCCCCCTTTGTTTTATTTGGCTGCTGAAGCCAGAGTGCCTTGCCTTTGGCAATAAAAGCTTATGAGTAAACATTCTCTGTGCCTTGGAAAGCAAAAGCGTCACCCCAGTCTGCACATCCAACTGTGCCCCTCTCCAAAGTCCTGAGCCTGTTCTTAAATTGGAACCTGAGGAGCTCTGCCAAGATTGCGTGCTGCCAGGCGGGTTCCATCGGGCCGGTCTGTATTGATTCGCGTTGGTTCCCCTGTTTTCTGTCAGTTAGCGATCCTGTCGTAAGCTTTGATTCCTCATTATCTCAATTGCAAATTCCATGAACACATCATCATGCTGCCAGTGCACCCAGGATTTGAAACTGACAATACTGGATCAATGTCTCAGGGGCGCAGCCCTGAATTTCAATAATACAATTAAATTCCTTGACTGTGAGATTTACCCAGATTGTTGATTCTGCATTTTCTGCACGTTCAGTATGTGAAGCTACCCACCCACAGAACCTGAGCACAGTGTTCCTGTCAGTGCATAACGAAGGAAAAAGACTTGATCGTGAACCTGAGGGAAAGATAATCAAATGTTGAACCTGCTGAGCCTGTTAGATGAAACTGTTAACAAGGCTTGCTCAAATCACCAGGGAAATCCTGTGCAGGGATGAAGATTGGGGTTCAGTTCTGAAATATGTAAGCAGGGTTAGGCTGGATAAGGAGGTCTCCAGGCTTGTTGCTGAAGCTGTATAGCAATCCTTTCGAAGGATTTGTATTTTCCCTCAGGAGTCACTTCACATGGATTCACTGGAATCGGTTAAGCTCAATTCTGAGAAACGTGCTGACAGTGAAAGTGTCATAAAAGGCTACCGCATGTTTAAATTCTAATTCTCACCAATACAAAACAAAATAACAAAGTAACAAAGCCAGAACGATTACTTCCCTTTTTGTGAATTTAGACAGTAGACTAGGGAGCAAGAGATGTGCAAAGCAATAGTTACTCTGAACAGGTGCTGTGTATCCTTGATAGAATCGGAATGGGAAGACTCAAGTAACATAAAGTGTTTCTTTCAGTAGACTTGACTTTCAATTTACTTACATACTTCAGACAATGAGAACTTTATAAACCCGCATCCTGCCTTTACTGCACAAAACTCTATATTCGTCGCTTTTATTTCCCTCGCTATCCCCCCTGGAGCTCCTTCCCTCCCTACCTGTGACCTCACTGAAGGATATGAATGAATACAGTCGAATTTCTGCATCTGGTGTGAGGAGACTAAGCCTCTGGGACTGATAAAGCATTTCCAGTCCTGGAGTCATTATCAATTTTTATTCGAGATAGCACACCACTGAAACCAGAGCACGTGTTAAAGTTCCTCTACCTCTGAATTTCCTACTCTAAGAAACCTTGGCCATTCAGATTTGACATCCAAGGTCATTTGAAATAGACATTTAGCACTGAACTGTAAAACTATCTATTATGGAAACATGTTAAAATTTTATTTAGGCTATGAGGCTATGGGTGCCCGGTTACTATCGAGAGCAGTGATCTATTTTCGTAACATTAGAATATTTAAAATATTTAACTTCTCAGGTTGGATAAATGATATAGAAATGTACTTTAGTACTATGCTACCATATCTTGAAATGTCCCTGGCTTATTTTTAATGCATATGTAGAATACTATGGGGGGGGACTATTTTCTAAACAACATCCATTCTTAATTTTTATTTATCCATATGCAAGCATTGTGCGTGTGTGTGTGTGTGTGTGTGTGTGTGTGTGTGTGTGTGTTGAAAAATTCTTGGAGCTTAGGATGAGAAAACTTGGCTTAAAATTCAGTGATGGCATTTTTATCCTACATGATATTGAGAAATAGCCTTTACCTCTTATTGCCTCAGTACTCATATATACAGAATGGAAATAATAATATTTATCTGTCTTGCCCTTTCCTACGTTGTATGAATTAAATAACAGAATTCTCATGAAAGCGTTTTGTAATTTTAAAGTACTATACAAATGTCTGTCTTAATATTAAAAAAAAATCAGGAGTCACACTTCATGTGTTTTCCCAATACTGTTTTCTTCATTATACATTTTTGACTGAGGGATTGCGTTGCACACTATTTGTACCTGGTGAGTTCATTGACTGATGGAACAGATTTCCTTTGACATCCAGAGCTTCCTCATCTGTGACTTCTGGGTACCCGTGAATTCTGACCAAATCAAATTTCTACCATCTTGATGACTTCTTGAATATTTCTCTGCTTTCATATTTAGATCTTAGTCTAGAATTTTTCATCTCACATAGCCAACTGTCTACGGACACTTTCAAAGGTGTTACACAGGTTTCTGGCTTACGATATAAAAAACTGAAATTATTGTCACTTCTTCCCCCAAAGCACCTCTGATATTTTCTGTCTCTCTTGGTACCAGTGTTTCCTCCTTGTTTAAGTCAAAAAAAGTCCAAGCATGATCTTTGACTTATCCCCACGTTCATGATCTCACAGCTCCGTAGTGGTATAGTTGTATCCAATTCTACCTCCTAAACATCTTCTATAATTAGCCCACTTCTCCATCTCATGGACAATATTTTATGCCCATCCATTTGTCTGGAGCCTTACAACAACCTCCTGTTTGGATTCTGATTCTGTGCATTACATTATATATGTGTCCACTACAACTATAATCTTCCGAAACACAAATTTTGTGTCCATTGTCAAGCTTAAATTCTTTGAATGATTTCTCTTTGCCCTTAGTATAAAGTCCAAGGCATGCGTATGTTTTAATCTGGTTTATACTTCTACCCTGATTTGTTTGTCCTTGATACCTGAAATATTTTATGTACTTATTTCAATTGGAAATTTAGAAATCCTCCTTTTATTTTTGAATGAGTCAATGAATGAATGCATGCATGCATGCATGTCTGAATGTGTGAATGAAATTTGTAATTAAACCTATGAGAATTTAGACGAGTAGAAAGCTAAACGATTATTTTAGGCTTGGAGAACAGGGTTTAGCAATATAAAATAGTGTAACTCTATACGATTTCCCTTATTTTTGTTCACCTACATCAGAATTTCTCAACCTTAATACTACTGACATTTGGGGCCAGATAATTCTTTGTTGTTGGGAACTGTTCTGAGCATGGTAGGATGTTTAGCAACATCTCTGGTCTCTACCCATTAGCACAATACCCCCTCCCCCAAGTAGCAGTAATTTTACAGGTCTCCAAACATTGCCAAATACCTCCTGGGGAACATACCCCCAGCTGAGAACCACAGCTTTACCTGTTTAGCTCCCCAAAGTAAAAAAAAAAAATTAAAAAGAGGGGGTAATAGGAGAAGGAATTCTATTGCTACACCTGATTACCAGTGATTATTCACACTGATGCCCTAGCTATTAAACTCTCATTTAAAAGATTAAAATGACCTCTAAAAAACAGAGTGGATATGGCACTGTGCAAGCTTAGTCTTCTCAGCTCCTTTTTGGATCAGTCTGTTGGATTTTAGAAACTCCCTGGGATCAAAGACTTGAAGCATAGGTTCTGAATCAAAATTATTCTATGTTAGTATTTTGAGCAATGGGCTTGAGAATACCACCTTCGTATGATATGAGAAAGATAAGTACTTTATGTTTTACAAATGACATGAAAACATAGACAAATTAAGTTAAATGGGCAAACATGTCCACAGAGCCTGCTGTCTACTAAATAATGTCAACCCTCCACAAGGTGTAGAAATCATATGGAGAATCCTGAATACATATTAAAAACAAACAAAAAGCACTTTAAGCAACTCATTTAAAAAACTGAGCCAATTAGAACTCAAATAGTTGTGAAGCCTCTAAAATTATAAAATATGTATAATCTTTGAGAGGGATGTGCACAATGCAAGAAATTACATTGGTGGTGGTCCTTTAACTGACCTACCAAGTTGCATTCTAGGATCTTATCATGGACGAAGTTTACTTTTTAATATCTATGCTCTGTGACTGCTCATCATATCAAGAAGAATTATATTGCAAATAATCATGATCTGGATTGCTTTTGTCTGTGGCTGAAGCTGAAGCCATCCAATTAAAATATGGTGTTCAGGGAAAATAGCTCATTTTAAACCAGGGTCTTAGGCAAAGGAAAGGACAGCCTTTTATTAACTTTGTCCCTTGTCTCTAGACATATTTATTGCATTCTTCTGGAACAGAAATAATAGAAGCTCAGGCATAAGGCCATGTGTGCAAAAAAAAAAAAAATCTCTCAGCTGCCATGAATGTTAATGGCTCTGTCATTTGATGGGAAACACCATGGTTTTAAAATTCGAAATGACTCACAAGATTTAGAAATCTCTCCTATAAAATGTAGACATTTGATGATTAAAAGAAGATTACATGAAAATGATAGTATCTTGTTTTTGTCCTTGCACATAGATGCATATTTGAGTTTGGTTTATATCTCTGCTGCCAGCCATTGTGGTCAATAAATTTTTGTTCTTTAATTTGTCTGTCTATGAAATGGAACAAACACTCCCCTGTCACTGTGAATTTAAATACGATTTTAATGTATTTATTTGTCACAGGTTCACAGTTATCTGTGCTCCAATTTCACTTTAGATTTTTGTGTGTGTGTATTATGCAATGTAGGTCTTTATCTACTATTATTTTTAAAGATATTGTATCAACTACTGTAATCAATTTTCTGTTTTTCCCAGATGTGTCAAAAGTTTTCAAATATGTCTGGATATGGGATTGTAGAAGAGAATTGTAAAGTACAATTTTGGTTGATGTCAAAAACCTTAACATAAAGTGTTGTTAACATATCTCAAGCAAAATACTGCCTAAGTTGTTGAGTATGTGGGTGCAGAAGCCTGGGCCAAAACTTGTAGAGCTAAAGGCAGCTATCTAAGAGGCAGGATGTTGTGAATAATTTTAAATCTACACCAGACAGAGTAGCAGACTAGGAATACATTCTTCCTAGTTAAAGCTATCCTGATAGTAGATACAGTTAGTGAAACAGAGGCCCTACACCTGACACACTGGTCAGACATAAGTTATGCGTTAATAATGGACTAGTGGGTGGGATAGACGGACCTATAGGATGAGGTCTTTCTTGCCCAAACAATATGGCTTGAAAGGAACTGATTCCGGGTGATATAAAACAAAACAAACAAAAAAACAAAACAAAATGATGGACTTGAACAAAGGAAATGTCATCTTTTCCTTTCCACTGCCACAAATTTAAAAAGGAAATGTAAGAAATATTTCGAGCTTGTTTCCTTACCTATACTTTTTCTTAACAAAGGATTTGTTGTAGCTCCAGGAAGGAGGTAACCTACATCAATAAATGTATCCAAATCTGCTTGGTTTTAGCTATTTATTAATTTGCTACTTTCTAGAAAAAGTAGAAAATGTCAGCAGGGGTTAATTGTGGGACATGAAGGAAGGGTATTTTACGTTTCTATTTTGCAGCCTGCCATATTGCTTGAAATTTTACAATAATTTTAATAAATTCTTTATGAAACATAACTGAATGAGATATGGAAACAAAACAAATAGAAAACACCTAGAAAATTATTCTGGTTCATTGGCTTTTATTGGAACAGTGAATAAAACTTAAAAATCATGCTAGTTATCCATTTCTGTTTAACCTTTAAGACACATAAGGACAGATTCTCAGAGATGGAAAAAAAAGAGATTATGCATTGTACTTGCCTCCTTGTTGAATTTTATTATTATTGTTATTATTACTCTTATTTTTTATTTTATTTTATAGAGAGCGCATAAATGGGGGAGAGAGACAGAAGGAAAGAGAGAGAATCTTAAGCAGGGTCCATGCTCAGCACAGAGCCCTTTGTGGGGCTTGAACCTACAACCCTGAGATCATGACCTGAGCTGAAATCAAGAGTTGGATGCTCAACCAACTGAGCCACCCAGGTGCTCCTGTTGTTGTTGTTATTAATTATATTAGAAAGAATCTTGAATTTTTTATGTGAGGTTGTGCATCATGAGGTCTTTTCTAATGTCTTCAGAATTTGGCATCAGTCTTTAGGGATGAGTCATGAGTTCTAGATCATACAATGATCACAGGCAGATTCAGGCATATTGAAAATGAGATCTTAGCTCCATCACTTAATGGTCTTGGTAGGGTATAAAGGGAAAGTTATCCTTTTTATGCTTCTAGAAAAAGACTTGATTCCTAACTCACAGGATTTGCTGTTAAAACACATCAGTTTTTTTTTGGTGGAATGTTTTCTCTCCACCTTGCCCCCTCAATTCTTGGTTCTTTGCAATCTGTCATCAAATAATTTTTATTATTTATTTTCAGACAATAAATATGGGAATGACTACTGATTTCTTTAAGAAATTACCCAAAATATTTTCTAAGATCAAAGAAGCATTAATTTTCTACTTTTACCAAGGGAATATTTGTCAAATGAGTAGAATTCAGCTGGAATTATTGCAACTCCAGTTGAAACAAATATTTGAAGATAGCATGCATCCTAAAATAGAATAATTTACTAAATGATCTGAAATATTTATGGAATATTTTTTTGTCTGTGTGTAATTTAGAGAAATTGGAGAGAGTTTAGCTTCTTTTTGTTTATTTGCATGCAAAGAAATTCCAGTCATGAAATGATAGAAATGAGGACATTGTATACTTAACCTATGATTTTTTTTCTGATTATAATAGTCAATATATTATGAAATGAATATATTGGGGAAATTTTAAAAATTTCCAAGGTTTTGGTATATTTCACTACCTAGGTCATATACTTTGTTTCTCACAAATGGACTTTTGTTATCAATATTATTTGAAAAATTTTTTTCCAAGAGTGTCTTGCAATTAGATATTAGGAAATCATGTGATTATGAATGTTAAGATTTTCAAAATTAGAGCAAAAACATAAATAAATTCATCTTCAAATGAGTCATATTTTCATAAATATAAAGAACAGAATCATGTAGGGTGAAGAAAGTGTAAGATTCAACCTGTTAAAACCTCGAGTGAGGGGCACCTGGGTGGCTCAGTCGGTTGAGCATCCTACTTCAGCTCAGGTCATGATCTCACCACTTGTGGGTTCAGGCCCCGTGTCAGGCTCTGTGCTGACAGCTCAGAGCCTGGAACCTGCTTTGGATTCTGTGTCCCACTCTGTCTCTGCCCCTCCCTCGCTCATGCTCTGTATCTCTCTCTCTCTCTCTCTCTCAAGAATAAATAAAACATTAAAAAAATAAATTAAAAAAAATGAGTGAAACAAATGCAGTGTTTTTTTTCCAATTTCATATTTTACGTTGATCAAATGAAAGTGAAGACATGTGATTAGTAAAAATAACACAGTGTACCAGAGTGCTTAAATACCAGAAGTGACTACCTACTAGGAACAAACGTTGGGAAAAAGTTATTCTGCTGCTGCATACAACTAATGTTGTAACTAAATTATTATGTAAGAAAATGCTAATAGAAGTACACTTATTTTTAGAGAGGGGGCAAAATGATATTAGAAATCAAATATACCTCAGAGCATTATGACAGCTGGAATATGAGGCCTCCCAGAAAGTATTTGGTTTTAGTTTGCACAGTCTGAAAAGTGAGACTAAAAAAAAAAAATTAAGAATAAAATTTTTAAAACCTTCAAAAGCATACTGGAGGAATTTTTTATTTGTGAGTAACATAACAGGATCCTTTGAATCCACATAATCAATCCTATAGTAGAGAAATTCTGAATTAAGTAAAACTAGGAGATCAAAACCCAGAATAAAGTTTTTGGCAGAAAATTACCATCTCGTTTCAGAAAGCGTGTGTAAACCAATTAATGGTCTCATTTTCTGCACTCTAAAATCCTATGGGAAAATTTCTGATCTCTCTGCTATATGTATATGTATATATAAGGTAGAGCTTAATCTTCTCCATTAACATTCTTAAAATCTGTAAGACATGATGAGTGTTCCGGTTCCAGGCAAGTTGGAGTGAAGTTTCTAGATTTATTCTCTCTTCTAAAGCAATTTTAAAATGGACAAAATATATGAAACTATGGTTTTCAAAACACTGGACTTCAGGCAATGAAAGACAGCTATAGCTGAGAAAGAGGAAAAAAAAAAAAAGAAGGTACCCCAGTTCAGTGATTTGAGAGCATTCTCAGGATGTGGCACATAAAGAGACATTACAAGTGGAGCCTGGGAGAATCCAGAAGTTGAACGTTCAAGAGAATCTGAGTAGAATGAGGAAGCTAGAATTTCCAAAACCCAGAGTAGAAAGTACACTTACACTCCAGTGAACTGCAGAGTTGCACTTGAATATTCAACGGAATACTGAGTAGCACATGCTTGTTAGAAATTTATACAAAGGTGGGTAGTGAAACAGCCCCCAGAAAGAATTATGAGGAAATAGTACCCTGTGCTCACACAGGACCAGGATTAACCCCTGTTCCTGCCAGCCAGGCTGGAAACCTCATTATTTATGTGGAATTGGATAGGTTCCTAAGACTGTGTTAAATCTCTAGTCTTTCCTAACAAACCTTGAAGACATTTCCAAAAGGATCAATGGTTTATAAGTAATCTAATCACATCCCAGAACAAAGCTCAAGAATAATTATAGAAATATAAACATATTCCTCACATTGAGGGGGGGAGTAAAATCCACAATGTCTGGCACTCAAAATTACCAGGCAGGCAAGGGAGGGAGAAAATCTGGCTAATAATAAAGAGAAAGATCAGCCATTTAAAACTAATGCAGAATTAATCCAGATGTTAGCATTTGCAAACAAGGACGTTAAAACAGTCATTATAACTAAATTCCATATGTTCAGAAGTTCAGAGACATGAGTGATTAAAACACATAAAGACCCTGATGAAACTTCTAGAGGTGGAAATATACTAGATGGAATTTAGGGCAAAGTATGCACTGCAGAGAGCAGAACACTTAGCAAAATTAAAGATATAGGTAAAAAAATAATAATAAATCAATAAATGATTCAAACAAAACTATCCAAAAGAAAATATTCAGAGAAAAAAAGAATAAAAATTTAAAAAAACTCAGAATATGATCTGTGGGTCAGCACAAAGCAATCCAGTGTTCCTAAAATTGGAAGACAGGAGAGAGGGTGTGTGTGTGCATGATGTATATATTATTTATATAACATATGTACATGTAATTTGTAGTTATATTCATATATAAAATACATATTGTCTAAAAAT